>NC_071103.1:33702500-33840000 GCF_024256425.1 Clarias gariepinus
TTTATTTTTAATTAACAATATTACCCAGCTTTTCCAGCAATCTGTCTATTATAACCCCAAACTGGTTATTTTAGGATAACCATCATAGTGTTTAAACCAGCAGCCAGTAATACGTTAACTAGTGTTAGCCAGATTGATAAATGTACGCAGAGTAAATTGGGTGCAAACAGTTCATTTCTGTCTCCAACCAAGTGCATTTAATTTTAAATACTTTGCCAGTGTTATAAATGTGAAAGGGCGATGCATTCGTCTGAATTAAATATAATTTAACATTAAAAAATGAAATGACATGCCTAGTGGGAACTGCTGAATAAGGGAATACTTTCTATTGATCCGCTGCGCGTGCAGCAAGGATAAGCCTAAGCTCTTTTGACATTTACCAGAGGAATGAATGTTCGACACAATGTTCAGTCTTGTTTGACCACTGAGAAATGAGCAAATGGATCAGTTTTGAAGCTGTGGTATAATTTCCAGCTTTCCCCCTGCAGACCGGAGCTTTGTGAAACTCCCTCAAGCTGCCGCCACAATGAGCTGTTTACCGTTACACAAAGCTCCATCAAGTGTCTGCCGGGTCGCGTAATGAGTTTGTGTACCGTAATGCGTGTGTACTGTCGAGAAACCTTTGGCTGGTGTTTATGTCAGTTCCTCAAACAGACTGTAGATCCAGTTTATATATAAACCACAGTAATGCTTTACAAAACGGTTCCCTCAACTATTTATATATCTCCGCATGGTTTCTACAGTAACTTATTATACAGTAATCTGTTGGTGTTTCTATAGTGACGGCTATAGTGACACTGTATAAGGACTTGAATGTAATCTAAGCATAGGTAATAAGGAGATTTTAAAGCATGTTGTTTTGCAAAGAAAATAATATTTACAAAAACACACACTGCATCACTCTGCTCATCTATGTGCAATTCTGCTTCCTAGTCCTAAATGGTTACTACAATATGCACATAGTCAAAAGTTTGGACTTCTAACTACACTGTAAACAATTGCTGATGGCTTCCAAAATAATCTCATTTGATATTGAAATGTATCTGCTACTTATGATCTGTAAAATCTTCATAACGCCTCTAATCTGAGGTGCTGTTTGTTACTTGGTGATTTCTGAGGTTTCTGATTTAGTGATTTCTATCTACTGTAACTCTAAATGAACTTCTCCTCTGCAGCAGAGGTAAGTTTTAGACTTGCTTTCCTGGGATAGTCTTCATAAGATCCAGTTTCATCATGCTGCTTGATGGGTTTTGCAACGCAGCCATGATTGAATTAAGTGTGTTTAGCACTTTTTGGAGACTGTTGGAGTCAATAAAATAGCCATTTACACTCTGTTGCTACTATTACAGTTACCCCAGCATTCATGGACTACAGGTATGCATCACAGCAGGTTAGGGTCATATTTTCTAAACGCAGTTTATATCTAGCTGTAACTTATTTAACACAATAGTTAAAAGGAACAAATGAATTAACTAAAGTAACTAACACTTGTGGTATTTTTTAAACTATAGACAATAGACTCAGTCAATAAATAATCAACACCTGTATAAATCATCACTATGTACAGTACCTATCATCAATAAGTAAAATTAAGCCAATATTACCACATTATTGTATATTGGAAATGCATTGGATGACATCTGTGTCAAAATGCAGAATTTAATCTAAAAAACAAGCCTTATGTTTTGCACTTGGAGTTATTTATATTAAATGTTATGTCTCTTTTATGCCTCAATTTATGCAGTTTATGTACAGTATGTTAGTATGCTAGTTATGTAACAAATGTAACTTCAAAAATATGGTACCAGATTTTGTTACTATTAAATATTGCTTTTTTTAACTGAAAAGAAGAAAAACAGAAATTTTAAAAACGGGATGAAATTTCCCATCCAAACTCCAAAAATATTTTTCGGAAGATTTTGAGTTAGTGTAATTATTATACACATATATACTGAAAAAAAAGAGAAAAACGTGTAGCAATATTTAAATACTAAATTTATTGCAATATGTTGTATATATTTGATAATATTATTATGATAATGTAAAATTTTATAAATAATACTGTATATAAATATACAACATACTATTTTTCTGTTCATGACCTATGTATAATTTTTTTTGTCTGACACACATATATGTGTGTATATACAGTACTGTGCAAAAGTCTTAGGCACCATAATATATCCTGTACCAATTTTGTTACATATGTTTATTATGCATAGGTTTATCAAAACCTAACAGCTGTTTTCTTATAAAACTGCACAAATCTGTGTCTAAAACTCCTGATTTTAAGCAGAGTTTTTACTCCAAATATTGACTGTTTATTTTATTACTCGAAATTGCTCTTTATAAAAGTTTATTTTATGCAGAAATGTTTTTTCAAAAGCATATTTTGCTTATGCCACATTTTGTATGTGCCCAAGACTTATGCACAGTGAAACAGTTGTTAGGTTTTACTGAGCTTTCTGGACAATATGAGTTTTTCTGGTAACTTTGTTACACTCGCTCCTTTCTATTTTTATGTAAATCCCAGGAGTTTACATTAGGTTTTATGTTTTCATAACCAAAACTGGTCTGTCTTGTACAGTACTACATTTCTTTCTTTACAGCCATGCATATATTCTCCTGTAATGTTATTTATTAATAAATTTTTAAGTTATTTATGGAAATACTGAATGTTTTGTACATAATTACGAAGACATGATAAAATTGCCTAAAACTTTTACTGTGTGTGTGTGTGTATATATATATATATATATATATATATATATATATATATATATATATATATATATATATACAGTATATAGTTCTTACTCTAAGTAAATAAATAAATATTTCTATCCAAGCCAATATTACTGAGGACATACGGTTCAGCAGACTGCGATGCTTTAAGTATTTTTTTTTATTATTATTCACCATACAGTATGAATTAATTTAGACATTTATCATTTGTTAAAGTTAACTACAACAGAAAATGTTATTTAAAATAACCTTCATTTAAACCCTTCCCAAAAGCACTGCTGCTACACAATTTCTATATACAACGTGATTTATATCTTACAAAAATCTTACAAAAAAAAAGGAAAAAAACCCACTGTTGCTTTACTGAGCAGGCACTTGCTCATTAAACATGTAAGACGAATCTGTTCTGATCATTCAGCGTTAATCATAATCATATTTTTCAGTACACCATAAAGACAGTTATATTACAGCACACAGATGTTGGATGCGCTGTAGCAGAGATTTCATCCATCTCTCTTCTCAACTATGAAAAATTTTATTCCTGTGTGCTAAAAGCCTGCAGAGCATCTAATCATTGGCATTCCTCCTCACACCTCTGTTTGGAATTTCCCTCATTCTCAGTGCTTTTCTCTTTTTTCTTTCACAACTATTTCAGAGGTCAAGAGAGTACCACACACACACACACACACATTAGCCTGCAGGGTCAGGAGTGTGAATGCAGCTACAGCCATCTGTAATTCATGCCAGATTCCTACTGCGATGTGTGTTCTCTTTTTCTGGCCATGGTGCTTTTCATAAAAATGTGGTTATTACAAGGATTGTTGTAATTAATTAGATTCATGTAGGTGCAAAAGATTAGCACAAGCAATAGATATGTTTTTGTTAAATTTATAAACTCCAGATTGATATAAAGATATGCACAGTTATCCTGAGCATCATTAATACCAGGACTTTTTTGGTAATGAAGGTGTAATTAACATTTACAGAATACTTCCAGCACAGCACAGGCATGAGACGCTTAACCGCGGTTAGATACTCGAATAGTGCAAACGTTTTAAAGAAGGCCTTACGTCCTTGTATGACGATCCCAATGCAGCCCATGCAACGTTCCCATGAGGCGTTTCAGCGGGTGCAACACCTGATCTTTGAAAATCGACAGGTAACTTGTCCCTAACTTGTGAATTAGACGCATCCGTCTGTGTGAACTCTACACACATTACAGGAACTTGGCTGGGAGTTATTGCCGAATTCCCCATACAGTCCTGATCTCACTCCAAGCCACTTCCATTAAAGGAAGTGTTCGGCCATTAAAGGGGTTCCTGGGAGACCGGTGTTTCAAATGTGATCAGGCAGTGCAGAATTAAAAAAATTTCCACATTGATGGTGTCCAAGCACTAGTAAAACACTGGGATAGTCCCCTGCATTGGTGTAGCAGGGGACTATATAGAGAAATAAAGGGACTCTCATAACAAAAGAAAATAAATGCAAATAAACTTGATGTTAGCCAGCTAGTTAGACCTACCTCAATATTTTTTTCACATGCGGCTGTTTTGTAATGGTTGCTGACATTTCTGTTCATTACTTCTTTATCATTTATAACTATTACTACTTATTGCTTTTAATAGCGGTTAGTAACTGATGAACAGGATACGACAGGAAGCTAGTTTGTTCTGCTGTTCTCATAAATTGGTCTCTTCTCCGTACAAGCTGAAAGACCTTCTCCATAACAGATGTCTGACATCTCATACCTCATAAGAAGACAAATTTCA
Organism: Clarias gariepinus; assembly: GCF_024256425.1. Classification (NCBI taxonomy): domain Eukaryota; kingdom Metazoa; phylum Chordata; class Actinopteri; order Siluriformes; family Clariidae; genus Clarias; species Clarias gariepinus. The sequence continues at coordinate 33,707,015 of NC_071103.1, forward strand.
TTCCAGGTTATAAGAGTGGACTTTATTGAGGTAAAAACATGTTTAATTGGCTGTTTATGAATAGATAAGGTGTTGATTGATGTACAAGTCTGATATCTCTTCACTGTCTGTTTAAAGTATGTTGTGGCTCAGATCCACCTCAGACTGCCTTAAGCTGTCAGTTTGAACCTTCACCTTATATGACACATAACCCCATGATGCTCTATTTTTCCAGACTACCTTGTTAGGAGTGCAAGGCCAGCTCTGTTAATGCCGCCTGATTGTCTGATTTGTATCTGTAAAGTATTGTAGAAGTGCAAATTCATAAACATAAAGAATAAGAGCGAGAGTCAGATTTTGTGCTGCAGTTTCCACTAATTGCCTTATTGTTGTGTCCCTTTCAAAATTATTATTCTTTTTTTTGCAGTATATATATATATATAATATATATATAGTGTGTGTGTGTGTGTGTGTGTATAGATAGATACACACACACACCTTTAGCACCATGAAATCTGTTGCTGTAAATATTGAACTTTAAATGTTTTTGAATGTGACATTTTAATCCACCGAAATGATCTATATGTAATAATTTTAATGCCTAAGGGAAAAAACTCAATAAAACTGTTTTGAACTATGCATGTGGATGAATATGCAATTTGGAAATGTCACCCGTGTAATTCATGCGTTGCAGCTCCCAGCATGAATAGCTTTGCTTTTGTATTGGTATTTAGTTCCTGTCACATTTTGTTTATATATAAACACATAATTTTAGTTTTTCCTACTTCCTAGTCTTTTTCATGCCTTTTTTTGGTCTTTTGCACAATCTTCAGAATGGTTCCACAAAATATCCACCAAAAGATTGCCTTCGTTAACAAATTCAAATTCTTCAATGATCAGCCATAACATTATCATCACAAAACATTACCGCTTAAACACTAATAACAATTATATACCAGGAAACTAGTGACCTCTCTCTCTCTCTCTCTCTCTCTCTCTCTCTCTCTTCTTTATTTCCTATTAGATAAGAAAGTGCTCAGAGTTTTCAACTTTACTATGATTGCTGAAAGTTTTAATGGATAAAGATGTCCTACATCCAGGCGTAATGTTCTGCGTTGTAATGTAATGGCTGATCGACCCTATACTGTGTATCCTACATGCCCAACCCATTTCCCATAAACAGTTCTTCTTGGTGTTTATTTGATTATTTAACATGGAAGATAGCATTATTTATTTTATTCCTTCTACTATACTTATATATTGCAACATAACAAGCTGTTTAATGTGATGATGCAATAACACTTGCCTTTCATGTGTTCTGTGATTTTCAGCCCATCACTTTTTTTTTTGTAACTAGCTGTCACTTTAAAATGACTTTAAGACATGAGTGATTTTGCCATTTTTTTCCATCCAAAAACTGATTTGTCATGTTTTAAATGTACACAAATATGCATGTCCTTACTAATCTAGTCAAAGTAGTGTTTTTTTAAAAACGTGTGTGTGATGATCGTAGACCTCTGCAGGTGTTCGGTTCACCATTTATTCCTGCCAAACCCTCTCAATCCGAGCCAGCAGTACTTGTACGACATGATGGACTACGCACATGAAGTTGGCTGAAATCCATTTCTTAGTTATTTTATTAACCGTAGTGAAACGTGCGAGTGTGTGTTGCTGTGTTGGAAGAGCGAGTGTGATCCAGGCAGTGTAGCGGTCTTGCAGAGGGGAGTTGGATGTGTGTGAGTGATCACCTTTGGTCTGTAGCTGCATGTCATTCTCCAGCTCATCTCGCTCTCTGCCCTCTGACCATGAGCGAAAGACAGAGCGAGAGAGAAGGAGAGAAAGGATGTACTTGTCTGCTTTTCTGATTCTTTCATTTATTTATTGTTTCCACTTTGTGATTTTTCTGGGAGAAACACACACAGAGGAATAACCAGCGGAACAGATGTGTGATGTGTGTTGTGCATCTCCTTCCCTTCGTCGTCTCTCTCTCTCTCTCTCTCTCTCTCTCTCTCTCACACTCACTCTCTCTGTGGTTTGCTTAACAGTCTTCTTGATTTCCTATTAGATTAGAAAGTACTTATGTTTATAGCTCAGAGTTTTCAACTTGAGATGCAACCCATGGCAACAATCACAATGATTGCTGAAAGATAAAGATCTCATCAGTAAGTACAAGATAGTTGTGTATATAATTGCCAAGCATTTTACAGTTTGTCTTAGAACAGAGAAGAACTTTTTTGTTTCTGACATCCTGTCTAACGCTGCCGTAATTACTTTAGTCAATATCAAGATCCTGCTTATTTAACATGATTACATTTTGATTTTGAAAACTCTATGCATTTGTGGAAATAAAAAAAATCATAGTGAAGATAATTTAACTGTAAAAACAAATTTTTTAATAAGTAATGTAAAAAAAGGTCAATTTTACATCATGGCTTGGAGTAAGTTTGGATACAGAATACAACACATTAAATGTTTAACCATGATTATTTTTTATTTTTTTTGGAAAGCCAAAATCATAACTGAAATAAAATTTTGATTTATTGCACAGCCCTGGTGTCTTTTGAATGCTGACGAGAATTCTTTGACAGCCAAGGCGACAGAAAGTCTCAAGCTTCTGGCGACAAAAGTTTCACCCTGCTATATATCAGGAGCAGGATCTCCTTCTCTGACAACATTAATATACATATTAAACCTTTTTTATATAGGTATTATCCATACTGGTAAACTTATTAATATTTCATTTGACATTTTACACATGTATACAAAGGTGTTTTTTAGGGTTTTATTAAATTATCTATTTCGGAGTAATTTTTTATTTAACGGTAGCCATAATATTCTTGCACACCTTTTTTTTTTTTATAATTCATGAATGGGTTGAATTTTGGCATTAATAAAGTACTCTTATATTCTATAACGCTTATCCTGTAGTACCAGGGGTACTGAATTAAAAATTTAAGAAGGTCCGGTCAGGAAAATGTTCTTCGAGCCGAGGTCTGAATTTCATGTTTGTGTTAGGATTTAGATCTCTATACATGCAGTCACTGTAAGTCTATACAAAATAAGCTAATTTAAAATTCATAGCATTTCAGGAACATCTATTGTCAATTTTCAGTAACTACATTAACATCTGGACAGTTTGATCTTTGATGGCCTAACGTATTTCCTTATATGGAATGTAAACAACAATCTTAAATTACACTTTAGTAAATCTTCTTTTGCACGCTCCTGGGCTGTACATAATTGTGAAAGGACTTAACAGAAAAATCTGAATAAAAGTAACTAATATACTTACAACCAAGGACCTTGAAACAATATTTCATTCAGATGTACGATTTTTGTATTTAGTCCTTACGTCTTGGCTGTTATTTCGTCACATTCTCCAATCGTGTTGCTGGTTTGCTCATGATTACTGCACCGGTAATTTCCATACTGAAAGCATTCACAGTCTGCTGATGAATGATTTCGTCCTTGGCACAAATCCTCAGCAATCCCATCATGTCTGAATTAGGGTTTAACAATAAAGCTGGGCGAGATCAGATGACCTACTTTATCGTTCCCTCATAGAAGCAAACTGAACCTTTTTTTTTTTTGCTTTGAAATGCTTAATTAGATTAATAATTTAATATAAGACAGTATTAATAATCATCAAAGAGAAAAGCTACAGTAAAAGTACCCCCTAGTGAGGAGTGGGCGGGGCTTGCTAGGGTGACATCACATGTGATGTATATGGTTAGCTTAAGTGACCAGGAACGATATTCATAAACTGTATAGAAGTTTAACAAGTTAACTGACTAAGCAGCTGAGTTGATTGTTTCATTTGTTTAACATTTATGTCTTTAATCCATCTGTTATATAGTTCTTATTTGATTCGATGGCCTCGTCGACTTGAGGTTACTCTCTGCTGCTCTGTCTGCTCTCTCTGACACCGACTCAAAGAAAGAAAAAAAAAAGAGAGACTGGAAATCGTGGCTTGTGTGAAATGAATGTAAATGAACTTGTGCCACTGGCAGTGGAGGTTATCGGGTCGGTGTCAGTTGGATCTTTATCACTGATTCTCACTCATCCTCTCCACTTTGATGAGCTTTGGCATTTCTCTTGGTGTCGTCATACCAGAAGGAGCCAACGAGACACCGAGACTGTACAACTCGAAGTTTCTGGGACTGTAAAATGCAGTAGGAAAGAGCTGGTTTCTTACTAATGCTAATATTTTATTTTACTAATATTGTACTATTTTTATTTAAATACCCACTCTCTCGCTTTTTCTTTATACCTCGTACCCTGTACAGGGTCACGGAGGGCATGAGGCATTGTGCACTCTGAACAGGGTGTCAATCCATCACATGGCACACAAGCTCACACTCTTTCACACTACGTGCAATTTGGAAATGACAATTAACCTAATATGCATGTCTTTGGACTGTTGGAGGAAAGTCCACCAATCACACGTAGAAACTCAAACCCTCGACCGGGAGGTGCACGGCTACAGGGCTAAATGTTACGCCATGGTGCCAGCACTATTTTTATTTAATTAATTAAATTAAAAGGAATTGTTTGGTTATTATGTAGATTGTTTTTTGAATCACTTACACTGATCATATATTTAGATTCAGTGTAGTTACACTTATTAAGCCTAAAGTACAGCTCTAGATTAGATATTAAAGACAAAAAGTTTAAAGGCTTACATCTCTGACTTTTACCTAAGCTTGCTTTAATACAATACCATACTCTATGTTGACCTAAAAACATTTTGTTATTCATGAGTCATTCATATCGTGACTGAGTAAATTAGCATTAGAAATGATTTTTTTGTTGTTAGTTTTTATTTAGTTTATGCTTTGTATTTAATAATTCGTATGAACAATTCATATGATGATGTTCGAGCTTGAAAGGTTGCGTTTTTTGACTGACTTTCTCAAATTTACATATTATAACATATAAGTATTTAATATAGCTTCTAAATGGTTTCATCATAACTTTATATATGACTGATAGGTGAAACCTAAAATTTGAATACCCCAAGTGTGTTAATAAGAGTGTGTGCGTGTGTGTGTGTGTGTGTGTGTGTGTGTGTGGTAAGATCTCACAGGAGTGAAGGGTTTATCTCTTCACAGAGGGACTTCGTGCTCTACAGGACATTGGCCCTGAAGCACAAGTACAAATGTAACCCCAGGCTTAGGAACGGACATGGAGACGCATTCATCACAGCCTGCACATGGATTCACTGGACCTGAACTCACTGATCTCAAACCTCTTATACAGAAACTTAGTAATGAACTTGATTTAAAAAAAAAAAAACATAATTATATTAAGGGCTTTTGCTTTTCATTGCTATTTATTCAGGGCTGCTTTGTGTTTAAAAAAAAAAAGGTGTTATTTTTATTTGTGTCTTGGAGACTAATCTCACTCTCCTTTAAAGTCTTAAACCTGATCTCAAATTTTTTACACTGGCCTCTCATTCTCCTCTTTCTCTTTTTCTCTCTCTCTCTCTCTCTCTCTCTACTTCCCATTTCTTTTGCTTTGATTTTTTTAATTGCTCTTTGTTCTGTTTGTTCTTTTTTACCCCCCCCCCTCCCCCAACTTCCCCTCCTTTGGAAACATCTCATAATTCAGTATCATGATCGTCTTTCAGGCCTTTTATGACTGCATTGTTTTTCTTCTTAATGCCTCTGTCAGAGAAGTGACTCAGAACAAACCTAATTGTCTCCACCATTATGGTATATTTTTTTCCCCCTTTATGGTCCAGATAGACAGTTTTTTTTTCCAGTTCCATAATTTGATTTATTCCTGTATATCAGAAAAAAAGTGCACTGAGCACTGATGTGATCAAAAATGTGCACTGATGGGAAGAAAGTGCTGCAGATGTTCTGACTCTTTTCCAGATTCAGATGTAAGGATTCGAGGAACCAGGCATAAACGGCCATTATAACAGAACCCAGCCAGTCGTTATGGTGTGCTGTTGCCGACGTGTTTGTGGTTTTGTCAATATTTCTGTGCAGTGCCGGACAGTTTTTTCGTGACTTGGAGAAAATATGTTGGCAGGCACCAGAGGAACTGTTTGCTGGTCGTTCAGTAAGACCTGGCTCTTATTCAGTTATATAAAGTTGGCAGATGGAAAGATTGAAGAATGGCTGGATGGATGGGTGGATGGATGGGCGGATGGATGGGCGGATGGATGGATGGGTGGGTGGATCAACAGTTTATTTAATTTATAGTTAGGCTACATATTGTGTCTTTTATTAATTAGATATTTTCATAAAAAGAAAGACAAAAAGAAGTTTTGGATTGTTGGATTAAACTTAAACTTGTTGGCGGCATGGTGGGTTAGTGGTTAGCGCTGTCGCCTTGCACCGCCAGGGTCTGGGTTTGATTCCCAACCAGGTTAGATCTCGTGCCTGAAGTCTTCTGGGATAGGCTCCAGCCCTACACCTCCACCCCCCACCCCACCCCACCCCCATGTATAAAGGATTAAGCAGTATAGACGATGAGTGAGTGTTAGTGGGTGGATTAAACTTTGATGACTTAATAACAGCATGCTTTTAAGATCTCTGATATCAAGCAGATTCATATATTCAGACTACTATAAAGTGATAAGGTATGAGGTCTTTTAGTTCATCTTAGAATTAAGTGATGATGATTACTTCTTTTCTTTCACTGTGATCATGGGGGGATCCATGTAAAATCTTCATCAGGGATGTACTGTAAAAGATCCATCACTGCGTGTACTGTATGTATCAGCACTCTGATTATGTTTCTGTTTGTGTCTCAGGCCCTTAGTAAATACCCACCGCTCTTCAATGACATCTCCTTCTGGGTGACAACCGGAGGCTACGTGGAGAATGACTTCTACGATTTGGTGCGCAGCATCGGAGGAGATCTGGTGGAGAAGGTCACACTCCAAGATCAGTTCACTCATCCAAAGTAGGAGCACAATCTTTTTTTTTTTTTTTAGTTTTATTGCTTTTTTGTGGTGTATGGTGGGATTGTACCAATGCTCAGAAACTAAAGAAGCTCAAATCCAAACGAAATCAAACATTTAGTAAAAATGTTCATAGTCAAGCATTTATCCAGCAGGAGCTTTGCTTACAACCAGTATCAAATACATCTGTTGTGTTCTTATTTAAAAAAAATATCTTTCATCTAGCTTCTTAAAGGGATTTTTTATTTTGTTTGACCATCTAAGACTAACCTTAAAGTTACAACCCCTTGATATGGCTGGACCTTTTAACAATCGTTTTCTTCTTGTCATGGTGCCAAGTGGACTAGTTTTAAAAACCCTTTACTGTCTAACGAATGGATGGATGGATGGATGGATGGATGGATGGATGGATAGATGGATGGTCATATGGGTGGAATGATGTACTGTATATGAATGAACGAAGGAAAGAAGGCATAAGAGTAATGGTCAAGAAGATGGTTATTTTTTTTTTATTTGTTCCTAGAAAAGCTGTAGAATTCACAAAATGTAATTTAAACATAATTTAAAAAATTAAAACTGATCTTGACAGTTCATTGTTATTTATTACACACATTTTGCATTCCTGCGCACACAGAATACAGATCACATTTAGTTGTCATTACTCAAAGGGTGAAGTAAAAAAGATTGCATAAAGGTTTTACACATTGCACAATGCCTTTACGACTCTGTATATATAATAAGCCCACACCAGAAGACACTCTGTACTCACTAGTTTTAATTAGGAGCCTGGCCTTGAGTGACACAAAGTCAGGAGATGTCATTTGAAGTTTTGTATCTCATCGAGATCGCTATAGGAATCTGATGCCCACTTGGGCACTGAACACTGTCTGTCATAAATAAGTGCTGACACTGACACATACAGTTAGGTCAGGTTTACATAACGCATTTCATGTGTATGGATCATTTTATACAGCCTGCCTACATCAGGTCTGCAGTAAAACTATGCATTAATGTTGCATATTTTTATATGGATTTATCCAAAATACGCAATTTGAACAGACGATATTGAGATGTACCTGCTACTTCTGCTCTGTAAATCCTTCATAACGGCTCTAATCTGAGGTGCTGGTTGTTAATTGGTGATTTCTGAGGCTGGTGACTCCAAATGATCTTCTCCTCTGTAGCAGAGGTAAGTTTTGGTCTTGCTTTCCTGGGAAGGTCTTCATGAGAGCCAGTTTCATCATGGTGCTTGATGGGTTTTGCAAATGCACTTGACACAATACTGTATTGTTCTTGCAAGAACTTTTCCAGAACAGCTGACCTTCATGTCTTAAAATAATAACTAACTGTTGTTGTTACTTAAAGCATGTATAAAAAAAAAATTAAAAAAAACGTTCAAAGTGGAACCACTATGCAAAGCTAAAAACTTTATTTTTTATTATATTTTTTTTATTATTTGCCAAGTGCATAAGCACCTACTGTATAACACACTAGCCAATTTATCCATTAACCATCCCTGTTCTTAATCTCGTTCCGTCTTGCTGCTGCATGGATATGAGATTATTATTATTTCTTTATTTCAGGGTCTCGAAGCTGGTAGTTATTATGCCATAGTCACCACACACATCACCACTATACCATTCTGTTGTTTGTTTTATTTAATATTCTGTTTTGTCTTTAATGTGTTTTTCCTTTCATTATATTTATTGTCTTGCACATTGAACACTGTTGTTTTGTCGAACAAATTTCTTTTTTATTTTTCCTTGCTGTAAGCATCACAGCATGCTTAAAATCCTGAGCATTTTCAAACCATCAGCGATCACCTCTCACTTGGTGTTTGATTGCCGGTCTGTGTCCTGATCTGCTTTTTGAGCTAACGGTGGTGGCATTAGGGCATGATGGTGTAGTGGAGTGTAAGTCTATTGTGCAGTTCAGTTCAGTGTTAATGACAGGAGGAGGCGGGCTTAAGCGCTCTCAGTGGCACCATTTTGAACTTTCTAATGTTGCAGATATCACACTCGGTTTATTAAGCGCCAAACACATTAGCTCTCCTGTTCTCCCTGCTGTTCTTTTTTTTTTTTTCTCTTTTTTTGCTTTGACCCTGTTTTGCACCTTTGATATCAATTCTGATGGGGAGATAGAGTTCACCCATGGGTGTGTGTATGTGTGAGAGAGAGACAGAGACAGAGAGAAAGATCTAGGACCTGCAGTGCGTAAAAAAAAGGACTGCAAGCATTTATCTCTGTCCTGTCTTAATCTTTTTTAAATAGCGGCTTTTTTCTTCTCTCTGCCTTAATGACGCCCATGAATAAGAAGGCAAACCGAGGTGATGACAGTCCACGCTGGGGCAATGAGAAGCAAAGTCATTATTACACATTTGTCTGTATAAAGGGGTTCTTTCCCTGATTTCATTTTCCTAATGTGTTTTTTGTGTATCCGGCTATGTGTGAGGCATTCCTGTTTTTTTTCCCCTGTCTTTATAATCACCTGTTCTTGTTTTGCACTTGTGTGAGAGAGTGTGAATAGGAAGCCACTAAGCCTTCTAGCTGTGTGCTCTCCCGCAGAACCCTGCATTATCGCGTTTGCCCGAAGAGGGCGGACATTTCTGCTCGTTCTCACCTCCGTCCTCTCCGCCTGTCCTCGAACACCATGAGTAATGACGGAGGACGGAGCGTCACGTCTCGACTGGGCCTCTTGCGCATTGACCTTTGGAGAAATGTCGTTTTTTTTTTTTTTTTTTTGGAAATAAAACAACTCCCTGATAGCAGCATTTTTTCTTTTTTTCTTTTTTGGCTGTGCTGTATCGCCGTAGTGCTGACTCAGCACTTTTGCAGCCTGCTAATAGAATGACGAGGACGATACAGACGGCACTCGAACCCATCAGTGCTTTCAAAGGAATAATGTTCTATCTACGATCGAAAAGTTTGTGGACATCTGACAGTCACACTCATATTGTTACCCTAATGTTTAAAGTACAAAATTGTGTGGGTTTTTTTTGGTTTGTTGTGACATGACAGTTTGCCTTCACTCCAGCTAAGTGGCTCGAACCGGTTCCAGCATGACCGTGCTCATGTATGTAAAGTAGTGATGGGAGGTTTGGATAATTTTAGTGACTTGGTTCTTTGAATCACGTTCATCAAAATGAAAGATTTTTTTTTTGTCATTTATTTCATTTCGTTCTTTTGATCAAAAATAAAACAAAATGTTGCATTTTTAATAAACATACCTCAACACATGTACATACACAATTTTGGCTATAGTATTAAAAAAAAAAAACATGCAGCTAAGGACATATTATGATAAAAGGAATGAGCAGCTCACCTCTTATATCTTCTGATCCGCATCATTCATTCTTTTGTCATGTGACTTTTACAGACCCTATGCAGTGCATTTATCAGGAAACAGAATTGAGAGGTTCTTCTCATGAGTATTCTGGTCCAAGTCGTTTGTTCTTTTGAATCTATTGCACTATGAGCGGTAACTACCCATGTCTGTTTCCTGTACATAACCTACGGAGGTTTTGCGATGCTTTGCGCATACACATCCAGTGGAAAAACGAACAAAGCATTCTCTAAGACTACTCGTTCTTTTAAGTCACGTTAAAGCATCGGTCAAAAAGTACGAACCGTTCAAGAACGACCCATTACTAATATAAAGCAAGCTCCATAAAAACATGGTGTACCAAGGTTGGAGTGAAAGAACCTAAAAGCTCTAACCTCAACACCAATGAACATCATTGGGATATACTGAATTTCTGACTGCACCCAAGACCTCGTTAATGCTCTTATCGCTGAATGATCACTGAAGACTGATGGCTATGCCATGTTGCTCCATATACCATGCTCATAGCTTTGGAAAGGGATGTTCAACAAGCACATCTGCTTCTGATAGAGAGTTGTTTAAATGCTTTTAGTCATATAGTGACATGGTATCGGTGCTAAAAGATTTAAGATTTAAGATTCGAGATTTAAGGAACTTTAGTAATCCCAGAGGGAAATCACTTGCTTAAAAAGTCTCACCTATGTAAAAAAGTAAATTTTCAAATAGGATAATAACAACATTTTTTATAATACTTAATGCTCCTTATCTCCATGCTTTACTTTCTGTAAATGTGCGTACACATTTATATTTTTTTTAGATAAACAGTAACACATTTGCTAAATACGATTTCATGGCGTTTTATTGTCGTAGTGTTTGTAACTTTTTTTTTATTCAAATCTTTCAACCAATCTTGAAACTTAGCCAACTTAGATTTCACATAAAAAGACATAATATTATATTCTAAAATGCAAAATTGTTAAGATTGGGATGCGAGACTGGTCACTTTCATGTTGCATAAACTTTAAAAGTAGCTTCTTTGACACAAACATTTTCAATATTATACTGTACCATAAGTATAACATAAAAATAAAAAATGCAAATCAGCACCAACACTGGTCAAAGATTTTCCATCCATCATGATCATAAATAACTTTTGATGTTTCCTGTAATAATAATAGAACTTCTGTGCAACCAAACACACGTTGCTTTATTTTATTTAAACGTGTTCACACATTAGCTCTAGAGCGTATGTCTAGTCCGGGTTGCACTGTGGCTTTCTTTGTTACTGGTTCGATTCTGAGATCAGGTTACTGCCTGTCTAGAGCGTCACTTGTTCTCCCTGAGTCTGAGTGCGTTTCCTCTGAGTTATCTACAAACATGCCAGTAGGTGGATTCACAAATCTGTACTGGCCGTAAGTGTGTTTAATGAGCGTCTGTTGTGAGTCATATCCAAAGAGTGTTCAAATCTCATGCCCAGAGTTCCCAGGATTCCTGGACCCACCTGAACGCTGACCGTAATAGAGGTTCCTGAAAATGAGTGAGTTTATTTTCATAAATTAGACCGCATCCATAAATCTATATATAGACGGAAATTTAAGGTGGAACAGATGGAACGTCTTTACAAACATGTATTTGTTTGAATGCACTTGATAGTCATTTAAGATAAACACATAGTAGTTTTTGTCGTCTACACAAAGCCACATGCTCAGAGAGAATCCAGTAACAACTAGTTTATCAACTAGTTTAATGTTAGTATGTGGCATGCTAGTGTTGAACAGAGGTTTGGCTTGATTTGTTTCTTCCTTTCTATTTGTGTTTGCTTTTTTTATATATTAACCGTGACACCATTATGTCAAGGAAATGCGTTATGTCTCCATACACGTGTGCTGCTGTGACATCTTTCAGATGCTCAGCTGCCACTCCTGCTGTGACTTAGATTTAATAAGGCACTTCCCGAAAAACAATCAGCAGTCACGCAAATTTAATGATTATTGTTCGCCATTTGTTATGATTGTCATAAAGAAGTTGCATTGAGGGCGAAGCGTGGCACATTTTTCTTTTAAATCTCAGGCATAAAAATTACTTACACATTAAAAAACATGAACTAATGTTTGTTCAGATGCAGTTTTAATCAGTTTTATTAATTAAATATGAAACGGTTTGCTGTAATGTTGCTTGGTGCATCTGTTATAAAGAAGAAGAAGTGGTATTTATGAAAGATTTTACAGCGATAACAAAAGTTAAAATGCAATGAAATATGCTTAGATCCATCCATCCATCCATCCATCCATCCAGGAACCTCTGTAGTCCACCTAGGGGCCGTGGAGGTCAAGGGTGACTGTTGTATTTATTCCCATTTTCACAACCGTGGTAGGAGGACCTCCAGTCAACATTTACACATGCATTCACACACTTTAAACTGTGGAAGGAAACCCACATATTTAAATGCTTTATTTAGTTTTGTATGTATCTGATATGGACCTGGTGTTACGTTGACTTGGTGGGTAAGGCTGTTGCTTTGCACCTTCAGGATTGGGGCTGGAATTGCTTGTAGTGCATGATTGGGTTTGGACTGTGTATGTGTGTGTGTGCTTGTGCCTTACAGTATACAGTGTGCACCTGCCTTGTGTCCTAGGATAGGCTTCAGCTCCCCTGTGACCCTACATACTGTGGGTTAAGTGGTGTAGATAATAGTTAAATGGATGAAATATACCTCTATATTCTGTTATGTGGATTGAGGACATTGATGGCTCAGTGGTAGGTTTCTCAACAGGGCAGGCCTGGGTTCAATTCCCACTCAATGCTAAACCCCAGCCACTGGATGCAGTGCCCGTCTCAAGGCCGGATAAAAGGTTTGCATCAGTAAGGGTATCTGCGTAAGACCTGTGCCAAGCTGTATGCGGATGGAATGGTCCACTGTGGCGACCCCTCAACAAGAACATCTGTGCTCCTGTGCTCCCAGTGATGCAGGCCCCATCTGCCCTTTGCACCTGCTGACTTATCCCTGTGCTGAACTGGACTTTATGTTAATTTACAGAACTTCTGTTAGATTGAACTTTCAGCTGCATAACAGACATGATATTATATAATTTCTATCCGTTATCAGCCAAATGAGGATGGGTTCCCTGTTGAGTCTGGTTTTTCTTAAGGTTTCTTCCTATTGCCATCTCAGGGAGTTTTTCCTTGCCACTGTCGCCTTCACCCTTGGCTTGCTCATCAGGGACATTTCATTCATCATTCATTCATTCATCTCATTATTATCCAGACACATTTTTCTCAAACATATACACACGTCTAAGGGTTAACCCTAACCCCAACCCTAACCCAGGGCAAGAGACAGCCCTGTTTGATGTGAGGCAAAGTATTTAACTGAAATGCCTGTATTCTGCAAGTGTGTAAGTGATTGGAGTTCAGGAGTCTTGTAAAATCAATCAGAGTGAATTGAGTATATATTGAGACCAATCTCAAGTCATTAAAACGCTCCTAATCAGCTATTATTTCTTGAAAGCAATTTTATTTCAAAATGAAAACCTCTGTTTGGTGGCAACCGGTAACTATGTGGAAAATTTAATTATAAAGAAGTTTTTGTTCCCCAAAAAATTAAAAATCATTGGTATGTAAAGATTCATGTGTTTGTATTGGAACTTCTTTTTTTTTCCAGCTCACAGCAATTCAATATGTCACATTTTATTTCACATCCTTTTAAGTTTTGTTAGCTGAATTATTATAAATAGTTAATCAGTGCTCAGTATGTCATACACTATGTGACCACTCATACTCATGCTCATTAAGGGCTGAGCTTTCCCGAGGCACAGTGCTTGCCAAGCCTAGCCATAAGTGCATTCATTTCCTCCGTCTTATTTCTCAGTGTGTGTGGACAATTCCTCAATGTGGCAACTGCAGGGTCCGCTGCTTGCCATCACTGCTGTTAGCCTCGAATGCTCTAAGCAGGTGAGAAACACCATGAAGCAGATTTGCCGCGAGCGTTTGTCTTTGAGCAATGTTGGATTTTCGCACCTCTAACCAGGTTTCTGCACTTCCGAATCAAGTTGTAATTGCCTGTAAAATTTAACTTGCATGTGGCCCAAATAGACATGAGCCAAGTATGGAGAGCAAGCAGCTTGGTGAAACAGTCAGTCCCCCAGTCAGTCGTAGTTAATGTACCAGATATTTGGATTTTTATAGGCTTAAAATTAAGATGGTCTGGAAATTGGATGATGCCTTTTTGTAAGATATCAGACGCTCTGTGACCTGTGTGAATGTGGGCGGACCATCTGGGGTAAATCGAACAATGCGTGGTACGTATTTCACAGTTGGATATTAATTGTTCCTATGAGATGAATGTGATACTGTGCTTGTACATTTAGATCTCTAGCCAGACGACCTGAAGAGGGAACCTGAAGAGGAACCTGACTTAAAGAAGATATCCTCATCTTCTAGTGTGATTATAAATCATTGTAGTACAAAAGTAATGTTTAGAATGAGCAGATCGTGAATGAATAAAAGTCCTGGGATGGTAACAGGACAGTCTTTATGATTACAACAGTAGTTCTTAGAAGGCACAATGGATGGTGATCCCTCAAGCCAGACTTCTAGCTTTTATCAATGATATGTTTGGTCAGGTAAATTGGGCAAGAACAGTCTACTTTTCAGAAAGACCTTGCAACTGGACAGTCCCACCACTTTCACTCTAGAGGATGAACTTGAGAGGTTGAGAGAAGTGAACTTATTATCCTACATGGGTGCAGGGGTGGCTCGGTGGTTAAGGTGGTTAAGGTGTTGGACTGGTGATCAGAAAGGTCTTCGGTTTAAACCCCAACGCTCCTCGCCTACCACCATTGGCCCCTTGAGCCAGGTTCTTCACCCAGAAGTGCTACAATCAGGCATCAAGCTGGCCACCCGACCCCATAAGTAACTGCCAGAGGAACAACGGGTAGTGTATATCTTCAGAGCAGGGTGCATCAGTCACCTGATGAGCCGATGGCATGTAGATGGACCCTTTCGCCCATTTCTTTCACTTTTCATTATCCTCAATTTAGTGACTCTACCTTATCCTTAAATCTTATTATGCTGCATGTCAATACTAAGCTACGAAGCACCAATCAGATCACGACCTTCAACATTTTGAAGCTTGTGGCCAAATTATCCAATGTTCTGTGTTTCTTGGGTGACAATTCCGAGGCCAAAACCAAATGGACGTATCATCAATTCCGAAACCTGTTCATCAGTTTTAATTTGATGAAGGGTGAGAACTGCTTGCAAGCTAGGACAGTTGGAAGAGAACTACAAAGGTGTGTGTGTGTGCATATTTCAGCAAAAACATAAACTTAATTTCAGGTGGTGAAATTGTATCTTCAGTGTTGAAAATGTCTAAATGTCACATTCCGAACTTCAGACTGGCAAAAGATTTCACTTTCAACTCATCTTGCCATGACAGGCGTCCTGAAGGTTTAGAAATGTCAGTGTATCACGAGGATGCCCTTCAGCTATAAATTTCTCCAGTGAAGCTCAGCTCATGACATTCACACCATCTGTAGCGAACCATAGGCGCCGCCGTCTACTAATATAGGAAGAACTTTATCAAAATGTCAGTAATTCTTCACCCTCTTTAGTTCTTTCTCTCAACTCAGCAGCATTTATCTCTTAACATGGCTTACAAATCCTGCCTGATGGAACCTATAATTCAGCACAAATCTGCGTTCATCGCCACGTACCGCTGTCGGACGTAATTGGGCAGAATTAGGGAAGTGGACTAAGCTGTCACTCAAGCTGACAGGTGTGCGAGTGAGAGCGCAGGCAGCAAGTTGATAGGCAGAACGTGTCACGCCTTGCTGGAGGAAACCCATCATTTGGAGTCTCTGCAGGCATGCTAACATCTGTCAATACTTTTTTTTTTTTGTTGATTTGCAGGTAGAAATTGAGTTACAGGACATGTGCTGCTGTCTGTCTTCAAGCAGCGTCTGCTGCGGAGCAGAATGAGGTGGTTTTGAAAGAGGAAAGACCTCCAAAGTAGCGTGTTTCTTATCAAAACCCAACATGCGTCGTCAGAATTTACGTGAGGCTGTATCCTCTTCGCTTTCATGTACAGTGTCTTGCTGCAGAGCTCTGTGTGTGTGTGTGTGTGTGTGTGTGTGTGTGTGTGTGTGCGTGCGTGGCAGGAAGTTTTTCTTTATGCCACGCAGAGCGTGTGTGTGTTTGTGTGTGTGTGTTTTTTTTTTTGTGAGACATGGTGTGTATCTGTCAAATACTTTAAATGCAATGTCTGGAAGAAAATCTTTTTGTGTAGCTAGAGGTTTGGGAATTGTAAAGAGATATGGGAAGTGCTGAGTCTGTTCCATAATATTATGACCATCCTTAGGATTATAAACTTGATTTAGCTCAAGATTATATCGTAAAAATATTGTAAAAACGTCCTTGAAAGATGCATAATTCCTTCTTCTTATCTTAACTTGCTTTGCTTTGATATGAACAAATCCAGATACAAATGCAAAACAACTTACAGTGAATAATGGGACACAGATGTGATTGTAAAAACACCCTTTTTTTTTCTATATAATCCTCGGCTACACTTGTGTTTTACTAGTGCTTCGATACCATCAAGTTTTCTCAGTACACCAGTTTCTCAGAACGCTGGCCTCCCAGGATTTCCATCAACGGCCCAAGGGTGTGGAAGCGAGCGAGGTCAGGACAGTACGGGAGGATGTGGCAGTAACTCTCAGCCGAGTTCCTGTAACATGCAAGACAGACAGATGCGTCTGCATCCATCGATTTTCAAAGATAAGGCGTTCCACTTACTGAATGTTCACGTGAATGACTGCATTGGGATCTAAGACACCTCGGCTGGGATCGCCATTCGAGTATAAATATGCAAGGCGTTCAAAATGTCCCTTTGCAGTGGCCGCGTCGAGTTATGAGAAAATCTGTTTAAAGAAACTCATAATTATTTTCACTCATGCATTCATTTATCAAATCTCACACAGTAACACGACATAGCATTCTTGTCTCTGGAAATGTGAGTGAAATTTTTCACAAACAAAATCATCATATTTATTACCAGCTTTACAAATGTGCCTCACTAAAAAAAAAAAAAAACACGTTCTTCGATGGTTAACATTTTCACACAAACATACTTGGCCGAAATTAAGCCAAAGAAATTGTATAATGTGTGTTATATTAATATATTATTAACATTATTATCATATTATTAACATGATATCATATGTACATCAATATATAACGTATAGCAATACATTTACAGTAGGTTTAAAATATAGATATAAGTTTTTTTTTCCTGAGGTGTGTATACATTTTTTTTGGTTGACTCTGTGTATAGACAGATAAATGGATGTGAGAAAAATGGCTGCTGAAATAAAGAAGTAGTCCATGAAAAAAACGATTGACAATAGAATTGAAAGAAGGAAATTTACATTTTTGAAATAGTTTTTTCACAATTAGCATGAATTCTTGACAAAATTGATTAAAATGTTTACATCTAAGATAACCTGCTTGATAATCCGGTAAAAGAATCTTGACGCACGTCCGTTCATGTAGTGCATTAGCTCTGTACTGTATAACACTGCTATTAAAAGGTTACGTCTTTTTGCATTATATCTGATGATTTTTCCTGAAGTCTGGCTGCTAACGATGATGAACATCATAGCGAGAGAGAGAGACATGGATGAAAATGGACAGAAGTATGCGAGACCATGATTAGGTGTCATGCAGTGTGAAGGCCAGCATAGTGGAGATGTGGAGATGTGATAAAGAGATACATTCGTCAGGAATGTATCTCTTTATCAACAAAGAGCTGGGAAAAGCAGACTTGTTAAAATCTGGCCTCTTTGTTTGAAACCTCGGGGGGATTATTCAGAGGAGGATTCTGGACCATTGGGGTAACGCAGGCTATCGTCACTCAGCCCTAGTGGAAGAGAGAGGCGGAGGAGGAGGAGGAAGACATGGAGGAGGAGGAGGAGGAGGAGGAGGTGGGAGGCTGTATAATGGGTCACAGCTCGCAGATTGTCAGACAGGCGCTTGTGAATAATGGAGTGTTATTGAGGAGGCAAAACTGCGCTCTGAAAGATGCTGTGACTTGCAGGTCGTCATTTCATTTTATCCTCAGCTGTGCCAGTTTCCTAGATGGTAATTTATTGAATTTGTGTAAATCATCAAAGTTATACTTGGGCTTTTTTTTTTTTTTTTGTCACACTGTTAAATTAGAGCTATTATTTACAAAATCACACTAACGAGCAGTGGGTTTCTTTAAATCAGCCTGTCGTGCATCTTGAGCGTTTTGTCTCGTTCAATTCATCTTCTTCAGTTTTCTCCACTCAGGCCCACACTCCGAGAGCACCAATACCTGGGCACCGAGCCCAAAGAGCGAGATGACGGATCCGTCCGCTTTCCTGCTCCAGATCTCAAGCTGTGACTGACTCAGTTCTTTGACTCAGTGTGTGTCAGCTTTGGCACTGAGGCTCGAGTGAAGCGGAGGCAGCGAGAGCGCTTAATTACTCCGCCGGTAGCTGGTTGGAAAATAAAAAAGAGAAAAATTCGTAAAGCAAGGATGCTAGAGACAGCTGCAACACCGTATATGTTGAGAATCGTTTGCTTAACAATCCATGTTAAACATTAATACGCCGCTGTATTGGTGTCAGGTTTTGCCCGAGACGTCTTCTTTAAAAAAATAAAAAAATTAAAAAACATTTTTTTTTAAAAAGCAGCTGAGTGAGCAGTGCTCCATCCGTATATATGTCTCATCCCTATCTCACTCTTTTACTCTCACTCTTACAACCACACATAGACACCCTCCCATTCTGTCAGGGTGTGTATAAAGTGACAGCAGCCTCTCCTGTGTGAGGGAGCGGGCAGTGCTTGATGGTATTAGCAGGTTGGAGTGTGCGTAATTGTGTCGCCTGTAGATTTATAGAGGCTGACAAGCCACGGCCGGGGCTGCTGAGTAATCTCTGTGTAATTGAGAGTAGAGGTCACCAGAGGGAGACCACACCGCCTCCTCGACAAATCCCCAAGGCACCACTGCATATGAGATGTGTGTGTGTGTGTGTGTGTGTAAGACAGAGAAAGAGACACAATATTTACACTCATGTATTCGCATTCCTAAATCGATCCTTTTGTAATTCTTCAAATCTCCCCAGTTATACGGATACCTTAGGTGTGAAGCGAGGGTGTGTATGTGGAGGAAGAGAGTCTGAAAAAAGTGTGAGAAATATTAGTCAAGCACAGAAATATCCCGTTGCCTGTTTATATTCTTGACTGCTACCAAACCTGTTTCGTGTCGCTGTGAAATTGGCCCACATGCAGCTGTGCTGGTGTCAATCTGCCTCCGCTGCCGCGGACTCACCGCCAAAAACAGGTGCACAATCTCACGGAGACGAGCAGTCAGGCCCAGTCCCCATCAAACGAAGCTGTCAGCACGTCGGTTAAAAGGACAGGAAGAGAGGCAGAGCGCAGCAAGAGGTGGAGAGGGAGACACACGGTGAGAGGAGAGTAAGAGTTAGACACAAAGCGAGAGACCGGGAGAAAGGGACACGCTAGCACCACCACCACCACCACCACCACCTGTCTCAGCCACTGCTGCATCAGACCAGTTCCTGCTGTAGAGATGTGCTGATGGGTTGTTCTATATACACTCATTTGTGATGGATCAGGTGTTTACTGAAGGACTGGAGATTGGGGGTAGGGGAGGCAAGGACAGGGAGAGATGTGTTGAAAGGATTTTCTTCAGGTCAGATCAAGGACACTTCAAAAGAGAACCGCTGTGTCCTCACCACGGGTTTCCCAAAAGAGGAGAAACGGAATTGTGTTTTATTGCAACATCAGAGACACATTTATATTCATATTCATATACATATCCATGTACATCTGTCTGCTGGTCAATTTTTAAGATGCAATATTTTTGTATGGTCGTGTGATTAAAATGATGTCTCTTATTGACTCACATATTGTGTACTCATAATGAATTTATAGCAGATGCTTTTGTAAGTTAGGAATAAAACACAACATGCCGTTCCAGGAAAAATAATCAGGTTGGTGTGATGCGGCTCAACAAAAAGCGAAGTTGGTATTATTACCACGGCACAGAAATCGATTATTTTGTAATAACAACACATACCAAAGTGTCTTATTTCTCTAATTTCACAGCCAACAGTAACTTTAATGTTGTGAAGAATGACAAACTTTTAAATCAATTTTTTATCCCTTCATATTCAATTTTAACATTATGGAATGTTCATGTGTTGAGTTACAGCTTTTGCATTGATGGTATACAGAAAGTCACACACACACTAAGATTTCATTTACTCACCTTTAGTGCTCCCAGAAACACTCTTTCACAACCTGAGTCCTGGACTAAACCTGTGCCATCAGGGAAGATAAATATGCATGGATGTGATTCAGTACATTCAGGTCATCAGCTGACTTTTTATTGCTGCATAATGTTACTGAGTGTAGACCTGACCAAACTGAAGCAACCCAAAAATCATAATGCTGTGGGTCCAGAGGCTTGTACAGTGGACACTACTGTATGCATGATGGGTGCATCGCTTTATGAGCGTCCCTTCTTACCCTGACACGCCCATCACTCTGGAGTAGGGGCAATCTGGACTCATCAGACCACGATGATTATGATCTCTGCCAAATTTAAGCCTTTTTTCTGGTTATTCTTTTTAACAAGTGGTTTTCTTATGGCCACACAGTTGTTTAGTCTGATTCCTGTAAGTTTTCATCCTTGTGTTTGTATGGAATCGCTTTTACTTTCACCATTAAACATAGCTCTGGTTTTTACTGTTGATTTTTCTTTTTTTTTTACTAAGCAACTTTACCAAGTGTTTAAGTGATATCCATTACTGACCACATTTCTTTCACAATGTGGATGGTTCAGCACTACACTATCCTCTCAGGTTTTGATAATGAGTTGAAGGGTTCTAAAACAAGTTCCATTAATTTCAAATCTTCTTCTTTGTTTTCTTTGCTTGATGCAGCCCAATAATGTGACCCATCTGAAATACTGATATATATATATATATATATATATATATATATATATATATTACACTACCGTCCAAAAGTTTTGGAACACTTTCTAACTCCATGATCGTTCCTGATTTTTATTTCTTTCTACATTGTAAAGGAATGCTGAAGGCGTCCGAAAAATGCATTAATCTCCTTTGAACAGTTGATATTGAGATGTTTCTGCTACTTCTGCTCTGTAAAGACTTCATAACGCCTCTAATCTGAGTTGCTGTTAATTGGTCATTTTTCAGGCTGATAACTCTAAATGAACTTCTCGTCTGCGGCAGAGGCAGGTTTTGGTCTCGCCCTCCTGGGACGGCCTTCATGAGAGCCAGTTTCATTATGGTGCTTGACGGATTTGGCAAATGCACTTGACAATACTGTTCTTGCAAGAACTATTACAGAAAGGCTGACTACTGTGTCTTAAAATAACAACCAACTGTTGCTTTTCTTGTTGTTAATTCCATGTGTGTTATTTTATAGTTTTGAAATCCTCAGTATTGTTGTAGAACGTAGAAAATAAATCACTAAACAAAAACAAAGAAATTTGCAAGTGACCCCAAACTTTTAACCGGTAGTGTGTATATGTGTATATATATATATATATATATATATATATATATATATATATATATATATATATATATATATGTAAATAAAGACAAGGTAATTTCACATTATTTTATTGTAGAACAGTAATTTTAAAGTGTAAAGTTCATTAAAATGTATGATACTTTTTTTTCCCCTTTGTAAGTGCTGCTCTATAATGTGTCTAGTTAAATCTGTAAGCCTGTCAATCATTTAGGCTCTTTTTTGCTGGCTCTGTTTCTTGTTCTCTCTCTCTCTCTCTCTCTCTCTCTCTCTCTTTCTCTCTCTCTCCACTCAGGTCCAGTGTCTCTACAATTCATTAGTCTCAGTCTAACATAAAGTACCCCAGATATAGATTTAAGTAAGGAATCTTAAACGACAGGGCAAGTTGTCTTAAGACAAGGCTTGATCTGAATTCATGAAAAAGCTCGTAAATTTCCTCCACTATGTCACCATCCATATCAGTTTTACACGTTCATTTTTGCTCAGGACTACATTTATAAATCAGGCTTGATCTCTCTGCGACCGTGGTTCATATATCAGTGAGGCAGCATGCAGTTGGTTTGTTTTCGTGTGTAGGCTGAGAGGAAACCGAGGGTGAAATGTGATGAAAGCCATGGTGGGGGAAATCGATGTGCGAGACGGTGGCTTAAGAGATCACCCCAGGAGGAGGGCGTCTCACGCGGGCCTGCAGGCTGAAGGGTATATCGATTCCTATTTCTCCATTTTTTTTAATGAGAACATTTGCTAATTAGTGAGCAATGCTGTAGATTGTGAGGGAGAGCATGCTTTAACCTTCACCCTGTGCATCTCACGTGGTGTGTTATAGAGAATTAACTTAATATCAGTTATTGTAGAGTACATCTGTTTTTTTTTTTGTATCTTTAAATAATCTTTGCCCAATTATTTTGCTTTATAAAGACCTTTGTAGTGTTGTAGATGCATTTGATTTTTTTATGAGTTATACGTAATTATGTTTGTAACCAGCCAATGAGTTCGGGTCAGGGTCACAGCAAGGTCTGTAGTGGATTTCTTTTTGTTTGAAGTATATTTTAAGAGTATTTCAGGAATATAAATTAGTAACAGGAAGGACTGAACTTGTTGTGGGTAAAAACATCGTTTCTTCTGTTGGCTTCGAGTTGGCAGCCTGTTTATAGTATTTTACTGTTGCTGAGATGACAACCAAATTCATGGGAAATCGATATTTCCATCATAAATAAAACATGACCTCTAAAGTGTTTGTTGTTTGAGTTCTAGGCCATTTGCCACATTGAATTTTTGTCATACTTGTCAGGGTCGAATGTTAATATTTAGAAAGTTATAAAATTCTAAAGTTAGGACTACAGGATGGGTGAAAGTAACCAAAAAAACTGATATGGAGTAAAAGTCCATATTTCTAATACAAATTTGTCAAAAAAACAAATTGACATAGAAAATTGAAAGCAACTTTTCAAATTTTGTTTAAATATAGTCAACATAGGCACTGGCCACTTCTGCTTGCATCGTTTACCGAGCCAATTTTTTTTTGTCTTTGTTGCATTCCTCCCTTCCACTGTACACCACCATCTCTAGAATTCCACACTTCACAGCATGCTGTAAACTTATCTTGCTCCTGAACAGTTATGCAAGTGTCAGCCATCTTTGTTTAGATTGCATGTGCTGCCTGTACTATCAACGCAAGAAATATGAAATCCTATGTACAGTACTATTGTGTATTTAGAGACTGTTTTCATCATGACTCCAGTAATACTACAAGTTCTGTAGTTATTAAATATTGCCTAGTTAGTTTTCACCCCCTCCTGTAGAACCACCAGAGTTAGTGCTATTTATATTCCTATTACATTTTACCAACTTCTTCCCTTGAAATTATTAAATGTAGTTATGCAGACAGGCACAAAACACTGGGAAATGTAAATAGGTCTTGAAGGTTCCATGCTTGCAGATGTTATCCCTTCAGACTGACTGCCCTTCTCCAACTCCTTGCTCCTCTTTTAAAGCCCTTTCCTTGCAACCATCTGTCTCTGAGTGTCCAAGGTAGCAACAGCATTCCTCTGTTCATGTAGCACCCAAAGAAAAGTTCAAACACAGATGCCTTTGAAAGTTTAAAATGAAGACTTGAACATATGGCCGTTTTATTTAAAACCAGTAATAGTCTGCATTTCTTTGTAGACCGACCATTAAAGTATTGAAATGAAAGCAATGCCAGCTGCAAACATAGAAGAGTAAGTTATAAGTCAAATAACGTTGCCCAAACAATATGAATTTCCAAAATGCAATAGAAGCATTAACAATTATTAGTTTAAACTCTTAGTCACACGTTTCTGACTTCGCATTTTTCAATATGGTGGAGCTCATAAAGGTGTGGTTTGTGGTCAGAAGTACAGTGATGTAATCTCGTTCCTGCAGACGCTTTTTAACAGGATAGTTTTGATGTTTATGACAGTTTTGTCTAAACAGACACTCGTCTTTTATATTGTGCATGTTACACCAATCAACCATAACCTTAACTAGATTAACAGTGATTATCAATTATGTACCAGCAAACTGGATCATGACAGGATCATGGGCATCCAAGGCTCATTAATGCCTGTGGTGAGCAAAAACTAGGCTGTCTGGTCTGATCTCAAAGAAAAGCCAATGGAGTGCAACTAGCCAAAAAAATAACTATAAGAGCAAGGTACGAGAATACCCAGTGCACCACAGCTCACCGTGCACAGGGCCTGATGAGCAAAGACGACAAGGCTGCAGACTCAGCCTCCAAATTTCCCAGATCCCAATTTTATTGAATGTACCGGGCATAATGTCTGAGGCTCCACCATTCAAGCCACAGCATCCAGAGGATCCACTGCATACCTCCAGAGGTTTTGTGGAGTCATGCCCCGAAGAGCCAGAGAGAGTATCACGTGTTCACCTTACCATAATGAAAGTAGGAATTAAATAGCCCTAGAAGACGTTTCTGGACTGTGAATGGCCGGTGCTATCTCACTTCTTATTGGATGAAAACATCAGCTAGCATGAGGCAGGAATAAAGAGGTGTGTATAATTCTCACAGGAATAGTGCTAACAGGGCATTTAGGTTTTAGCTGTGAAAGCCTGACTGCTGTTAGTGAGACGGAGAGTGAGGGAATGAGGACATGCAAGTTTTGGCATGTCAGTCTGAGTGCTTACACTGCTTCATATTCTGACAATTTGCTTTCTTTCACCTTGAAACTGCAGAATGAGGTCATGCACAAAGTTCGGCTTTATCGGGAACGCCCTGCACTGAAATTTGATTCACAGAATATCTTAGACACTAGAGTTGATCAGATAAAATCTCCCATCAATGCTCAACCCTGGCACTCATCATTTACAAGGAACTCTGGGAAATATGTTTAGACCCCTTTCTTCCTCAAACACACACACAACACAAAATGTACACCAAGTCTGGAGTGGCAGCAGCAAGCCTCTGCTGACAGAAACTAAACAAACACTAAGCATCATGTTGCTGTTGTCAGCCAGTCTCAAAGTCAGAGGTCAATGAGTGAGCGACAGGGCTTTAGAGATTTACACCCGCAGAGAGGTGGAGGACAAAGCGTATAGAGCTGTCGCTTTTACTCAGTGAGCAGAGCCAGTCCACTAAGAACGACAGACTTGAAAATACATAGTGTAATATTAATGAAAATGCCAGAATGAGAAGATTGGGATCAGATGATTAAGGAAGAAGATGACGGAAGGTTTTCTGTAGGTATTCTGGTTAACTTCCATAGTCCAATGATATGCAGATTAGGCTAATTGGCTAATTGCTTGAAGTGTGTTAATGAGTGTGTGAGTTTTGACTGGAGGTCCTACCACAGTCGTACAAAATGTGAATAAATTTGATGGTCACCATTGGCCTCCATGGTCCCTAGTTGGAATACAGAGGTTCCTGTATGGATGGATGGATGGATGGATGGATGGATGGATGGATGGATGGATGGATGGATGGAAGGATTGATGCAATACGCCTGTAGGGTGTGAATGAGCGTGTATCTATGTGTGCCCTAAGATGTATTGGCACCCCACGTCTAGGGTCTACCACACCTCGTGCCCTAAGCCCTCTGGGATAGGCTCCTGGGATATACAGAATAAAGCGGTATAGACAAGTAGAGTTGGTACAGTAACACATTAAATTTAGATAGTACATACTGTATCAACAACATTCCTATAGACTGTTTGG
The DNA here is from genome assembly GCF_024256425.1 of Clarias gariepinus. Classification (NCBI taxonomy): domain Eukaryota; kingdom Metazoa; phylum Chordata; class Actinopteri; order Siluriformes; family Clariidae; genus Clarias; species Clarias gariepinus. The sequence continues at coordinate 33,733,039 of NC_071103.1, forward strand.
CTTCTTTGATACATACCGGAGTCCAATGAGAAATCTTGATTTAGCTGAGAAAATTTACATACAGTACTCCTGGAGACTTTTTGGGACTCCCAGGCTCTCATAGTGCTCTCCTCAAAGCCTCTCTTTAATCTCGCCAGTCTCTACAAAAAGCTGTAGTATTTTCTTATAGTATTCTCCTGGCACTCGTAGACTCTCTCCTAGAGGACTCCCCAAAGTCGCAGGGTTCTCATGGTTCTCGCCGATCTTATGGACACAGAACACTGATGGAAAAATTGAGGAGTGAATGAGTAGATCAAGAAGTAATCAGCAAGAACATGTTTTATATTGAAGGAAGTTCTAGGAGAGTTGGCGAAATAGAGGAGAACTATGGATCCATGGGGTCCGTGCAGCGCTAACATTCTTTTCTTGTGCTGTGCTCGAGATGCTCTTGTCAAGCACTCCACATCTCTCCTAGTTACCCTACAAGAGATCTTCATTCTCACCAATCACAAAACCATGGGATCGGAGGATGTTTATTGCCCCTGTCATACACTAGCTGTACACTCACCGAGATCTCCTTGTTGTCCTCAAAGTTTTCCTCAAATCCATATACCCCCAATGTAGCACTTTTTCTATATCACAGAATGAACGTTTCCTTACAGGGAATTTCTTTAGACTCCTGCATGCATTAATGAAGCTTTACACAACTAGTCACGTGACTGACATCAACCAGCTACTCAAGAAACTTTCAGCAATAAGGTAACAGTTTATGACTGTTTATCTTTGGTAGATAATTCATGTCTAAGGGCTTTTATCTGTCTACACATACACAGACATCTTCTACAGAATTTGCAAAGGCTTAACTTATAAGAGGAAAAACAAGAGTCGCTGAACTATGACAAGGATTTTTATTGATCTGATATATTGATCAGTTCTGCTAAAAAAATTTAAGCGGTCAATTGGATTTGAACAACTGCAGCGTGTCCATCAAATTCTGATCTATAAACATATTAGACTAACAACTTATCCCTTTCTATCTTTCATTTTATTTGAAATGTTCTCCAGTTTCTAGTATTGGTAAATCGTTTGTAGACTATCTTGTTAACCTAGTCTTACGTTTTAAATTCAGTCTACAGAACACTATTAATACACTGGATGGCAAGTTGTTGAAGGTATATCATCATTTGATATGCTGTAAATCAAGTAATGGGCTGCATCGTGACAGTCTATAAATGTTTCATGAGCAAATAATGTTCAGAAAGAAACTCGACAACAATATGAAGAGGAAAAAAGACTTGTATAAAAAGAGATAATAAACAAACGGAAGGGGTTAGCAGGAGAGACAGAAACCTCTCCGATAATGAGAAAACAGTCCTCAGAACAAAATTACCTCGGAGAGGGCTTCCACGAGAGTGACAGATGAGTTCGGATGAAGGGAGAGACAGACAGAGAGATTGGAATAAGGTAGAGAGGTGATGTTATGAGCTCACATCATGGAGCGGGTAATGAAGATGGCGGACACTCGGTGGCGACGCCGTTCTCGATGAACCCTCTCTGGATGGAGGGATGAGATTGAGAGGCTTTGTTGGGGGTGGGGGGGTGTATGGAGGGAACGAGCATGCTGACAGATTGATTGCATAGTGATTTGTGTTGTTCTCTCACTCCATCATCATTTGACAGGGCCTGCATTGTCTCGTGCCGCTCAAGCTTTCCGCCATTAAAAAGCATTTGCCTTCGTGAATTGTGTAATTGAGAGGTATGATTGCACGGGCAAATGGGTGGCCTGATACATCAACAGATATAAAGAAATTAAAACATTTGTGCGTGTAATTGTTCTGTCAACTTTACATGCCACACTACAGGAATTAATATAAGGGACATGACGCATATTGTGTGTTTTTTCATTTATTATTTATTTTAATCTAGCGGAATCGCATTGTTTTCTATTTTATATATGGGTGCAGTACATTTTACTAAATTAAATGAAACAGAGGGACCCTCCAGGGTCAGGGTTCGATTCCCGCCTCGGGTCTGTGTGCATGGAGTTTGCGTGTTTCTTCCCGTGCATGGTGGACTGTGGGTTTCCTCCCACAGTCCAAAGACATGCAGATTAGGCTAATTGGCATTCCCAAATTGTGTCCAGGGTGTATCCCATTTATCCTGGGATAGGCCACACACCCCTGGGACTCTGTACAGAATAAAGCGCTATAGACGATCGGTGAGCGAGAGAGTGAATAAGTGAGTGAGTGAGTTTAGAAGTGCTAAAGGAGCTGGTCATGGTGACTTCATTTGACATTCAACATGTACAGTATAACAATGAAATTGACTCTAGATTTAATGCAGTTTGATTTCACACAGTGCTAACTAAAGTGGCCCATAAAAAATAATCAAGATGTTAATGAATGAAGGGAGAAGTTCATGAGAGACGTGATACAAACAAGACAGATACAGTACATGAATCAAGATAAAGGTCAAGGTTCAGGGAAGGGTTAGGCAATCATCATACAATGTGAACCCAGGCAGTTAAGAGCAAGGTAAGAAAAGCAGAAACAGTATTTTTTTAGTCGATAATCAGAGGCTCAATAGAAACAAGTAGTGTATACCATAAGCAAAACAGATTACAATGAAAGAGTGTGTAGAGAGTGCTTACTGTAAGTACTACCACTGTGTAATTGATTCCAGGTGCTTGTTGTTCTCTTGGTTCAGTGCAGGAATATTGCACTGTCACTGAGGCTGTGCATCCTGTTTCCATGAAAGGACTACAAGCAGAACCGGTGTCTGAGAATGACTCGGGTTTAATCTGGGAGCTAATCTAGGGTTAAACAACAGGTAGCATCTTACCCGCTAATAAAGGACAGCAGGTGTACCTGAGCATTGCCAGAGCAGTCAACTGAAAGATCGGCTGAGATGGGCTTTTATTTTTGGATCACATTAAAACTGTTTAAGTTCAGGAAGAGATATTAAGTGCAGGAAATTTAAAATTCCACCAAAGTCACCATGAAGATTAGTGTTTGAATCAGTAGTCAGGTATAACCATGGTCTTTGGTTTATAGGTAGTGGCCCACTGGAAGGTGCCATGTACATTGGCCTGGGTACCAATGAATAGAAGGGAAGCATATGGAAGATATGATGGTGTAAAGTTGAGGCTTCATGTTAATCTCTTGGCAGACGTAATATACTCTAGGTTCTTGTAGTGGGTGAGAAATTGGTAAAAGGCTCCCTTTAACCAGCAGTACAACCCCTGCAGAGCTAACTAAACGGCAAGAAGATCTCTGTTGCAGATGGCATAATTTCGCTTGACAGGGGTCAGTTACTGGGAGACGGAGGTGCACTTGGGTTTTTCTCCTTGGTAACGACTTTGCAATGGATGAGTGTGTTCAGAGTCCTTAAATCCTGTGGCTGTATGATCGAGACCAGGTATATTTCTGTGCAGAAATAACTGCAGGGTTCTTTGTTTCTCAGTGTTTACATTTTTGACCGATTTTAGCTCTCCCCTCTTATTTTGAAGATTTTTTCCCTAGACCACTCCCTAGGTTCACGTCTACATTTTAGGGCACTTGTGTTATTCTCGAATACAAAAGGGTTTAATTCGAATACTGTATTTGTAAAAGTGCCTTAAGTGTACAGTACTGTGTAAAAATCTTGAGCCACTCCACAATTTGTCATCTTATCTTATTTATATATATATAATAGAAATTCTGTTTGGCCTGCTGTCTTGCTGGCTGGTGCAGCGGACATCCCTTATTGTGTAACTGTAGGCAGTGTCATTGAATGTAACAGTGGACAGTGTCGTCATCACCTTTAACCTTTTATACAGTGAGGTAATAACATTGGGGCAGCCGAAAACATTGTAGCAGCATAATGTAGCAGGTTGACTGCACACTACATTTACAGGTAACAAGCTGTAAATAAACACGAGCATAGAAATGGGAACAAATGTTTTACTGCGACAGGCTGCAAAGTGCCTTAAGGTACCATTTAAAAACTAGTTGTTTATGTAACAACCTCAGCAGCGACCTCATTTCCCCTCTCATCTATTCCAACCACCTCAGTATTTACAGTAGCGTCACCAGTATACTAATCACCGGCCTTATCATCTGTCATCAGCTGCACCTGTTTCTCACTGGCTCATGACTTGCCTAAAATGATTTTTATGCCTGAATGATTCATAGGTTACTGTGTGGCTTCACAAAAAGAAAACATTCATCTGAAACCGCTCAGGGACTGGACTGAAAACGAGAGCCAAAAAGTCCTTCAGGAAGCCTGGAGAACTCTTCCTCATGAATACATTAAAAATACAAAAAAAATCTGACTCTTGATAAGCAAAATATGAAGAAATGATGGGTGGCGCAAGACTTGTGCACAGCACTGCAGTTCAAAATTTCTCTAGGATATCAAACAAAGCAATCATTTCAGACTAATTAGAAACAAAAAAAATGTATGAATTCCTCAAGGCTTTTCGAAGCTGCTTTCTGTTCAAGGTCACCTCAGATTTTGTAACGCTGTTTGTAGAGCTCAGAATGATGCTTGTTTATTCACTGACCTTTCAGACGCTGTCCGGTGCTGAAAAGAATTTGAGCTCAAACTCTTAATTTGATATATTTTCTCCTTGTTCTCCAGCTGTTGTGCTTATCAAAAGCAGGAGTTTGATATTAAGTGAAATGCACCCTGAGGTCAGGGCTGCTTTATGAGTTAATTTCTCATTAATATGAGCTCAGTGGCTGCTGATGGCCTGATGCTCTAACAGCCCAATGTATCCTGTGTGTGGTTTAACTTCACTGCATCCATCTGTTGCTTTAAAGCAGGCTTGGGAGTTATGCTTTTTCATGGTCTGTTATTCCTTACACTTAGTGAGCACTAAAACACACCTGAGCTGCTGCATGTTTATGGCCCTGTTAAGGTCTACACCTAAAAATACTGCCATGTGTAAATGCGGGATTGACATTTAAGAGCTTACTTCTTATCAATGGATCAGAGGTAGGCACTCATTTATCAAAGTAATGTAAGTCTTCTTTTTAAGTTTGCTTTGTAATGTGTAAAATATGAACAAAAACTACAAGCAGCATGGTGTGGGCAGAACAACTGGCAATATTGCCGAAAAAAATAGAGGAAGCATGTGAGATATTAAAAAAAAAAGAAAAAAAAAGAAGTAAAAGCTATCACTATGTTTAAAGGGTGCCTACACTAGATCTTCATAGCACATTCATAACATATTCATTGCATTAACATTTTATAAAGCAATATCGTAGAAATTATGTTAGATTATCTAAAAAAAACCTATGATGGCATAAATTTTTTTACCAAGTATATTGCTTTGTCTGTACATAAATAGTAAAGAGAGAAAAAATTCCTATTCTCATGGTTCCCATTTTCTTTAAGATTGTTATGCTTGCTTTTTTTTCTATCTTCATGTTGGACAAGCAGCACAACCAAATAGGCGTAAGAAACCATCAATGGGGTGTATATTTCCATCCAAACCCACTATGACTTATTAGGTTAGTCAAAAATTGTCGCACTCTGGCTGTAGAATTAATTTTATTTAACTTTAAGAACATTCAAATGTATATATTTTTTAACACGGTCTCCTTCCCTCAATAGACTTATATGTATCTGTCAACAAGCTTTCTAATTCTTCCATTGGGAAATGTTTTAGGCTGAGCTATGAGCAAAAAAGTGCACCTCTGCCTTCACATCTTCATCAGAAGTGACTCTTCGTCCTCGTAGGGCTGCTTTTAGGAGACCAAACAGGTGAAAGTCTGGTGGAACAGGTGGAGTGAGATTAGGACTATAGGGAGGATGCGTAACACCTCAAAACAAAGTGTCGACAGTGTGTGCATCGTGACATGCATCGTCACGCAAGATCACAGTTTAGACTTCAGCTCTTCAATAAGCGTCTCACTGTAAAGAGCACTGTTGATTGTTGAACCTTTTGTCCTGATAATGGAAAATGGGTCACATTTGATAGTCTTCGACCATTCCTAGCCTTAATGGGGGAGTGCCCTTATAATGGGTGAGAATTGGCTACGACTAAATTAGAGAGAAAATCTGAAGAAATCAGATTTGCAAAAAAAAAAGATTATTATAATACAATTCTGTAACAAAGCCCATATACCACACATATATCAGGTTTACTTCATTTGAAGTCTATCTAAAACATGTTTACACATAAACTACACATATAACTATAATGTGATGTCTGAGGTTGTATATACCTTACTATAAAATATAGATTCAATATGTAATTCACAAATACATATAATGTCAAATACACAAATACACATTTACAAAAGAAACCTTGAAAGGACTCAAAATTCTGTAGAAGCGATTATTAGTTATTCTAATACACCAGTGTTAAAGAGCAAAGACAAACAGTACTTAATGTGTTGAAATGTTGTTCAGATTGTAAGAGTATTGGGATGAGCACAAGGTGGTGTTTATAATTACAGCAGCAGTTCTTGCAATGGGCACACATGTCCTCAGTACCCCAGAGGAATAATCCACTGAGCAAGGATAATATTTTTGATTTTGGATTAATTGTTTTGAGAAAAGCGGCAATGGTGTAGTGGTTAGCACTGTCGACTTGCATCTCCAGGGTGCGAGTTTGATTCCCGGCCATGTTGGATTCCCGTCTCTGTGTTCGTGGAGTTTGCATGTTCTCCCTGTGCTTGGCGGGTTTCCCCTGGGTACTCCGGTTTCCTCCCACAGTCCAAAGACCAGCAGATTAGGCTAATTGGTGTTTCTAAATTGCCTGTAGTGTGTGAGTGTGTGTATGTATGTGCCCTGCAATGGATTGGCACCCTGTCCAGGGTGTACCCTGCCTCATGCTCTAAGTCTCCTGGGATAGGCTCCAGGTCCCCACAACCCTGACTACAGGATAAAGCGGTATAGACTATGAGTGAGTAAGTAAATGATTGCTTTTGGTAAGTAAAAATCCTTAATGTATCCACGTGAGACCATCCACCAGTAGCAGAAGGTAAGTGCAGGAGCGCCAAACAGAATATCGCATCAGAATGAGTCAGGCGAGTCTGGAGCATGAGAGGAGTCACAGCAATCGAAGTGTGTTGAGATCTGGAACTGGCATTAAGTCAGGCAACAGGAGTACATGCACAGCTTGTGTACATCTATTGGCTCAGTATAAGAAAGTTTTTTAAAAAGCCAGCTGTTCATAAGAAAAATGTAAACCGGTTCTTCTGTTACATATTCGAGAGCTGTCCCGAAAGTAATGCAAAAGTGGGCATAACAAAAGTGGCTCGTTTAAATTGCATATGTTGGGAGAGTGACTCTTCCCAAAAAGGTACAAAAGGTCCTCATTAACATCGTCTCCATCTATTGTGGAACCCACCTCTCCTCAAATCCTCTTTGAATCCTCTTTTGATTCATCTGTGCACAATGATCTTGTCAATGGTGTCGTCTCCATAAACATATCATCCATGAACAATGATAAAGGGCAATTTATCCAATACGGATTTTTTTTTGCTGAAAAATTCTTACTTGAAGCATAAGTGTGGTCTTTTGTTTAGTGTTGATAAACTCTGCAAAAACAGAGATATTCTAAGTTAGATTTAATATCCTGCAAATTAGTTTATTCAAATTACCTGTTTGATTGTCAAACTGGCACTGCACATCTGTTACGTTAATTAGGTTATCTTTGCAATTTTTTGTTAGTTTTTGTCTATTTTTTGTGTGCGTGTGTGAGTACTGTAAATATGTAAGTGAACAAAAATATTAAGCGGGTCATACAGGCTAGGTTATGCTGAAAATAATATACCAGGCACTCGCATTGCCTATATTTCTATGTATAATCAAAGCATGCAGAACAGCCAACACAGTGCAGGACCCTAAGGGATAAAATACATTTATATGTTTATTCACATGTACAGCTAAATAAAATGTTCTTCTGTAACTGCTCTTTAACAGTAACCAGTACATCTTCAGCAGTTACCCTTAGAGTTTTTTGTGTTATTACTCAGACACTTAGCCTGATTAAAAGTCCCAATGTGTAACTGTTTTTTCACAGTCACTGGCAACCCAGTGTCCCAGTTACTCCAGATAAGTTATTCCATCACATATTAGTCCAAGAGTGGAATTCAGACCACCAAAAGGCAAGCGCTACCCAATTACTAGGGAAAAGCTGGTGTAGCAACAGGAACAGGATATTAAAATGTCCGAGAAGTGAGATTGCAGTGAATTGATGAAATTAGATGCACCACCCCTCACCAGCTGCCACCGAGTTCATGGAAGCTCAGAGTTGCCCTAAGACTGATCCTGCACAGAAGCTTGTCAGAAATCTTCACATCATTTATTGTACTTATTTAAGTAACTAAACCTGAAGTTCTTATCACTTGGAAATCAGATAACCACTTAGAAACCATGACTTTGAAGTGGACAATTTTGCAAGGATGGCTTGGGACTGCAATTGTGATCATAGGTTAATGACTTGCATAGCCATAAACAGTTTTCCACTTAAGAATAATGATTTTTCTGGGTACACAATGGCAACTTTCTGACTCTTTAGCACACAGTTATAGAATTTGATTAAATCGAAGAGGAAAAAAGTTCTGATTCAATCCTGGTGTGTGTGCTTCAATCTAGCACACCCCATTTTATAAAGAGAAATTCTAAAAATGTAACTTTTATGTTGTTACGCTGGACATCTCTCTCATACGAATGCACTTTCTGCATTGCACTTACTATTTTTACACCAGACCATAATGTACAGGCTGGATTAACTTAACCCAGCATTAGCGGTATTGATCAGCTCAGTCAGAGGGAAGGCTTGAGGGAAAGAAGGCACTCTCGCATTACCGGAGCAACCTGGGAAACGTCTGATTTAGCCGCATTTGGCTCCATCTTGTCAAGGGCTACCAGTTTACTTATTAGGACCCAGCACATCCATTTGGTGGCTTTGTTAAAAAACGTTTCTTTTGTTGTGCATTTTGTGGTTAAGATGGTTGGATTTAAAAAGGGATGCCATGGTTTTTAAAGCCACTCCTTGTTTCATCAGTCTGTTTCAGCAGACCTTATTAACTTTTCAATTTCCAGTAATCAGAGGAGTGGCAGCAGAGCCATCAGTGCTAGCGTGAATTCAATTACTTTCAGTTTAAAGATTAGTATTGTAAAAGACAACTGCATCCGAATATCTGACCCAATTTCTACATCCAGTAAGAAACATAAATAGATTTACAAAATTAGACTTTATTCACTTTCAGTAAGCACTTTATCCTAATAAAGTTTCCGGTTGATCTGGAGCCAATCCCAAGAACACTTGGCATGGCCTCCGAGTGGCTCAGTGGTAACAAGCTTGCCCTATCATCCGGAGATTGCGAGTTTGTAACTCGGGTGTAGCCTCTTACAACTGGATTCCTGAAGAGACCTAATTGGCCGGGCACTCTCAGAGGGGAGGGGTGGGATGGAATGCACTCTAGCTCTCTCTCATCAATCATGGCCTATCTCTGTAGCCACTCTGTAGCATTGTCCTCTGAGTGTGTTATGCCATCCACAGTGGCGTGTGAGCAAGCAGTTCGAAAATATGTGGTTGGCTGGCATCATGTGCCTCGGAGGAAACACTTGATGGTCTTTTTTGTAGGCTAATGATGGGTGGAGCTCTTGGCATGAGACTGGAATATGGATCTAATTCAAGATGTATCCCTGACAGTCCATCACGATGCATTCTTACACTTATTCATAGCTGGATGCAATTTACCTAGGAGCAGTTCACTTACCTGTATGTTTTTGGAAAAAACGCTGAAGAATCAGGACCAAGAACGTATAAAATGGATTGAAGTTCAGGTTCAAACTGGGAATCATAGAGTTGTGAGCTATGCACCATGCCACTTGACACAACTAATAATTCAAGACACAATAAAATAAATAACACAAAGAACTTTGTTATCCACGTTTCACAGGTTCAAAGATTTAAAAGTTTGCATACTCTTTTGTAAATGCGATGTAAATATTCTCAAAACTCATACTCACTCTCCAACTTCTTTCATACTGTAGCCCGAGCAGCTTTTGGTTTCTCTCAGTAGTATACATTATTCTTACTACAGTATTCTGCCTCTGCCACATTGCCTGGTTTATCTTTCCACATACATCTTGTCAAATCTGTCACATGTGGTTTGATTCCACTGAGAAATTGAATTTTTCCCTGAATCGATTTCTTAAAAAAAAAAGTGCCCTGTATTTGGGTTGCAGCATTTTGCTGCAGAGAGCTGTTAAACCCAGCCTTGGGGTGCAAACTGACTAAAAGGACACTGGACATTCACTCACCTACATACACATATTCATGCAGTTGTCTAATTAGCCAATCATGTGGCAGCAGCACAATGCATAGAATCATGCAGATGCATACTGTATCTATATCAGGTGATGTTAACAGCAAACATCACAATGGGGAAAATTTTGATCTCGGTACCATCAACCATGGTGCCGAGATCATTGTTGTTGCCGAATAGACTCATTTGACTATTTCCAAAAAAAAAAAAACATACTGTATAAAATTTTTTGTTTATGAGCCAGACCAGAGGAGACGGACCACAGTGCACACCAGAAATACGATGGTAACTTAAATAATCACTCTTTACAACCATGTTGAGCAGAAAAGCATCTCGGATTGCACAACGTCTTAAAGTGAATGGGCTCCAACAGCAGAAAACCACATTAGGTTCCATTCCTGTCAGCCAGAACAGAAATGTGCCTCAGCTTCCTGTTCTTGACTTACAAGAGTAAAACCACAATTCAAGTCAAGTCTAGGGGCTTGATTGCTAGTTTAACCCTATACAGCCAGGACAATCCACAGTAAAACAAAACCACAAAAGGAATTCAGAGCCACTTGAGACTTCAGGGAACTAAAGAATACCTGCATAAAGTAAAGATGTGTGGACACAAGGCAGTAAAATAATTATTAGGATAGGATAATAGGCAGGGTTATCTCAGTGGTTAGGGCATTGGACTATGGTTTGGAAGGTCACAGGCTCAAACCACTGGTCCACGAAGTTGCCAATGTTGGCCCCTTAAATGCCAAATGCCATAACTGGATGACTGCCAAATGCCATAAATGTACAAAATGCACACAGAAAGAGACCATGCAGCTCTGACCAGTACACAGGTGTGGGTATAGGAGTTAATTGTGAATGAAAAAGAGTATATAAGATTACACAGTATTCAGAAGACTGATTTAAACGATATCTGGATATAGTATATATTGTGATCAATAACTCAATACAGGATTTTATTTAAAGAGTTTTTGCAGCAGTTCAAAGAAAGACAGGCACAAATGGTAAAGGAAGCGAAATGGATTTTTTTTCTGGGCTGAATATGAGAGTGTGAGCATGTTTGTGTGTGTGTGTGTGTGTGTGTGTGTGGAATTAGGAAGTGTTATGCATTCTGGCCATGAGAACCTGAATCCACCTTTTCCAGACAGCAGAAGGAGGGTGAAGAGCTTGTGTGGGGGGGTTGTGGTGTCATCCCCTATGCTGCTGGCTTTGCAGGTGCAGCATGTGGTGTAAATGTCTGTTAAGAAGGAAGGCAGACGCTGATGATCCTGACTTGACTGAGGTCCTAGGTAAAAAAGCAGGGAGATGTTCAGGCCTAGCAGGCTCAGCCTACCAATCATGATCTGAGGAATAAAATCTTTGAACAGCATTCAAACAAAAATACATCTTTTTTTTGTTCAGATAGGTGAAGGCCAGATGAAGGGTGGTGGTGGTGATGTCATTTGCTTAGTGATTGGGAAAATACAAGTAGGGTCTGGACCCATTCACAGTGGAGGGTCTGGTCGAAAGGCAGCAGGGTCTTGATGTGCCTCATACTAAGGGGCTGTATGCAACGCGATGGAAGTTGCTTAGGCTAAAGCGTTCTTCAGCCACTTTATAGAGAAGCCTTTAAAAGTAGAACTCTAGGGGCGATACCACAAAATGGTCACAAAATGCCAACCACTCATCAGAAAGCCAGGTTGGCATTCATGGAAAAATTCAAAGGTCAGCCACAAAAGTTCTGGAACCAATATTAACCTCAACCAAAGTGATGGAAAGGCCAAAGTAAGGAACAAGCTCATGATCCATAACGCCTGTCAAGCACAGTGGAGGTAAAGTCATGGCTTGGGCTTACTTGGCTGCTTCTGCAATGGGCTCACTAGCCTAATCGAATAGCCTATTACAGAGAAATACATTCATTTTAATAGAAGAAACTTCATCATGCAGCAAGTCAGTGACAAAAAAACATACTGCCAACACAACAAAGGACTTCATCAGGAGATAAAAGGAAACCTTTACCAGATTTTACCCCAAATGAGCGTGCATTTCAGATCCTGACAACAGGACACTAAAGCGAGAAGCATCCCAAATGAAACAACTGGACAATGCTCTCACAAGCCTGGAAAAGAATGACGAAAGAAGAATGCAACCGTTCGATAGTGTTGGTGGGTCACAAGCTCTTGCAAGAAATAAATATGCAACCAGATAATAAGTTTAATTCATTTGCTTTAAAACTTTGTTTTAATACTTTATCTCACTAAAAAGTGGTTGTTCTGACAAAGGTGCCATGTTCCAAGTTATTTAACACACATAACATAGATCTTATATCTATTTGTCTCTTTATCTAAAAAAAGAGGTCTTCAATGAATTAAAAAACAGGGCTTGCATTACTATTCCAGTACTTTCAGAGGGGAGTCTGTTGATTTAGCTGGTTGTAGACTTTTGCTGAGGTACAGTTCCTAGTGCACAAGTAAATATCTAAAGATCAGTCTAACCTCCCGACTCATCTTTGCTGAATTTTTAAAAAGTCTATCCACCCATATACATTTACGTGCAATTCTGAGAGCATGCTGTCATCTCTTTTGGTCTGGGTCACCTTATCCGAGGTACTTTCAGGCCATGTTGGCACACATTAGAGTAACCCTGTTGTTCCTGCTCTCAGATCTCTATCTGCAACCCAACCAGAACAGAACTGATCAATGAGGCTTCACTCTGCCAGGACAGAGATCATCATATACAGTGATGGAGAAAGTGCAGAGCCAGAGTTATGCCAATATTACATTTCAAGACCTGGCAATATCTAGAGATTATGCCAGAAGAGTCAGCATGATGATGGAAGGATTTCTTTGGGCTACTACAGCAGGATGTGAACAGATGGGACCACTCCTTTCCCGCTGTCCAGCAGCTGTAATTAGCCCTGGGATGTGTGGATTAATGGACACCAGTGGATTACTGGTGCCTTACTGTCTGTACTTTCTCTTCCTCTCTTTTTCTCCTGCAGGAAATAATGACGTGTCATCTGAAAACTTTAAAATAGTCCACTGTGTCCAATTCTGAGGTGTCCATCAGTGAGATGTATTGTACTATGGTTCTATAGTGGATTGAAATTGGCAGAATATTGACTCAGGTCCTTTATCCTGTTTATCTGCACTGTAAAAAATAATGGTTGAGTTACTGTATGTTGGCGCTATAGGGCAGCCTAAGGACATTTTGAAATTTGCTCCTTGCCTCTGGTAGTGTTCTTTGTCTCCCTTGTGAAGGTGTCTGGACTTGTTATTGATTGCCTAGAGAAACTGAACAGTTAAATGGGTCAGACACTGGAGCCCAGGCGCCCAGCATCTCAACCCAACAGACCTATGCAGAAAAAAGTAGAGCATCAGTCCCTTCTTCAGAGACGCTCGAGAGTAGAGGTTGGGTCAGGTCAAGTCTTTCATTGGCCAATGAGACACCTTGCTGAAATCCTTACCGTTAGACAACTCTTGTCTTACAAGATTTAAGATTCCGACTGTGCTTTTGAAGCAGTGCTATGGGAAGCATACGGGCCTGGTTAGGGTGTTGCTTGGCGGTTAAGCATTACTCAAGGCTACTCATTAATCAACATTTGTTGGTACTTATTGGTACTGGTAAAAAAAAAAGAGAAAGAGTAACCTACTTAGTATTACTTAAACAGGGGCATCCTGGATCATTTTAGTTTCTGCTTTTCGTGTTTGTTGCTGCTGTGTGAACTCCTCGTACTGAGTTTTATGTTTAAGGATTATCCTTTAAAAATGACCACTACCGAGTCCTGAGTCGCACCTTGACTTTTGGGTGATGTGTAGACACTCATTAAAGTAGGCATGCATGTTAAAAACGCACATGTGCATCAGTGCTTGTAGAACTGAATTCTTCTCTTTCTTACACACAGTAGATATACTGTAAATGCAAGCACTTCAACTCGCTCACCAGAGTCTACACGTTGCTTAAAGGGCAAGGTTCTATTAATGGCACCTTGCACACATTTCTAATGACCGTGCTCAGTGGTCACTGATGCTCTACACACTGAGGTCACCTGTTCTCACTTTCTGTTGTGAAGACAGAAAAACAGCATCAAGATGTTAAATGCATTTAAGGGTAAAGGGCCTTGCTTAACGGCTCAACAGTGGCAACTTGATGATGATTTTAACCTTAGACCTTCTGATCAGTGGTCCAACACCTTAACCACTCAGCTGCCCCTTCCCATGTGTCTTAGCATGACATCATGCACGAGGCTTGTTTTGGCATCGATGCACCTGTACTTATATTTATAAACATAACTAAATACTAAAATCATTGTTTATACATTTTAATAAATGCGTTAATATAACAGAAAACATTAAATAACATGGATTGTGGCCTGTATTTGCTTAGGTCTTCTCCCTGTCTAAGAGTCAACAGTGATATAATTGCACAGATTCTGGACACTTTTTGTGCATTATCATTGTTGACACACATTTCAGCCCTGATAGGTTTGGCGTGTTTGTATTTCAGTGTGTCTCTGTGTGCATGTGGGAGTGCAAGAAGTGTTTTTTTGTTTTTTTTTAAAGACAGTTTCTCAAGATTGCATAAATTGGAAAGCAGTGTTTATGCAGTGCAGGCCATTAGAGCTCTCCTCTGCCGCTTTCCCACAGCGCAGCGATCACTTTCATTACCCAGAGACTTTGATAGACTCGCCGCATAATCGAGAAACGCACATTAAGGCATCCGCAAACTTTTCTCTGATTGCTCTCTCATTCGTTTATGCAAATGTGTCCGGCGTTATTCCTTTATGAGTCGGAAAAGCAATCGCATGCACGCTTCCTCTTCTCGCCCCATTTGTTGTAGGTGCACACTGTAAAAAGCGTGACCTCAATAACCGCCTGCCTCTACAGACGACCGTAAATCTGCGCTTAGCTTTGCTGGTCATTATGGACTATGGCAAACACCAGAGCGCTATTAAACATTTATGCCTGTGACTATCAACACTCACACCTTGGGGAGGTATAAAAGTGACAGTTGAGTGGAAACCTGAGGCACTGAGAAGGGTGTAGAATTGATATGTGCAGGGTGCAGAGATAAGAAATTGATTGCAGTTTCAGTTTAGACAGAACCAGCCATTAGTATGGTGTCTCCTCTACCGTACAATATGCATCGCGTTACACTGGTGTTCCAGGTCCACATTTAATATCAGATTTACACCAATAATACTAGATGAAGAATTGCAGTGCGACACGGTATGGTTTATTATTCGAAATATATTACTTGTATTGGTGCTTGCAGTGTCGGACAGTTTATTTTTAAAAACCCGAAATGCGCTGAAAGAAAATGTTTATCAGGAAATCCCAACTATGCCGCTGTCATCCATGGCTAAGCATCCAAGAGAAAGGAATTGACAGTGTGTTTTGGTAGAAGAGGTGGTGTTAATCTCTCTCCCTCTCTCTCTCTCTCTCTCTTTCTCTCTCTTTCAGTACGTTATCTAATTATGGATATCTGTGAACTCATATAGGCAGAAGAGGGTGGATAGCGCTTTCCTCTAGGTTCATAAAGCCTAACTCTACCCCCAAGGAGAATTGGCTTCCACACCGCAGTCCCACTTGGCTTTATATCTGTTGTGCAGTGAAGATTTATCTGCAAAGTGATGTAACATGACTTAGTATGTTATTTCCTTTAAGACCAATTTCTCTGTAAGAGTTTCTCCATCCTTTCATCCATTACCTGTACCACTTACCACATGCTGGGTCACGAGGGGCCTGAAGCCTTAGGTAACATAGCGCACAAAGTGGGGTGTACATCCTGGACCGTGTACCAACCTATAGCAATTTGGGAATATCAATCAACCTGCAATGCATGTCTTTGGACTGTGGAAGGAAACTGGATTGCCCATTATTTTTTCTGTAACATTTATTCTTTTCAATCAAAATAAATAACTTGTTCCACTCATAGTTCAGTTCAACACCATGTTTCTTTCCCTACCACTAATACCACTATTTAAGTCCAAACGCATTTCTGATCAATTCTTTTATGAAATAATACATCGACATTAACATAGAAATTACAATCAACTGCAGCACCTCTTGATAACATTTCTTGCTAAAAGGTCAAGTGATGCATTTAACAATCAGTTCAAAAGGCGGGATGCCATTTAGGCAATCGACAGCAGTAAAATAAATAGGCATAAATAATTAAGGAGAATAACAGGAACGAGTGGCGGAAATCTCAAGGGTGGATCGTTCGGCTAATGTCAAGCTCGTTCAGAGACCTGCTTCTCACCAGTCTCTCCAGTCAGAGTCATTACTCAGAAAGGCCTTTCCTGTAATGCGTATGATGGTTCCCGCTGAGAGCTCCGTTTCCCGTGAGGCCCAGCACACCGACCAAAGTGGAACTGTAAGCCAATCATCCATCATGTCTTCCTTTTTCTGTCTTGGGTTTGCCTTTTGTTTCCTAGCTCATTCATTTTCTTTTATTTGTGTTAGTTCTTGATTTTTGTCCAGGGAGGTTAGGCTTTGTTTAGGAAAGGAGTGGACGCTCTTGTCCATAGTATTATATAGTTAAGAAGCAATTGCTTGGTTTAAAAAAAAAAAAAAAAAAGCACTTCTGATGGATTAGGATGTTTGACTCCAGTGATTGTGAGAAGACGGATGTTTGAGGTCGTCTAAGAACTTCTGCGAAACAAGTATAATGAACTGTAGTGAAAGAGCCTTATTGTGATTTATGCCACAGCTATGATAAGTGCTCCATTATGATTAGTCAGGGGGTGTGTTTCATTTTCGATAACAGCAGCTCTGGCAATAGTGCCAGCTCTAAGGTTTATATTTTTTGCAGTCAAGAATGAGACAGAGATGGTTCCATCCTGATCATGCCTATGCACATACTGTACATGCTTGCGGACTGTTCAGCTATTCATCTACTATATCGCTTATCCTATACTGGGTTGCAGAAGGCCTGGATCCTTTCCCTGAAAACTTTGGCCAGAAGAAGGTGGTACATCCTGGACAGGGTACCAATTTATTGCAGGGCAGAGATACACACCACACACTCTCACATTCATGCACACACTATGGGCAATTTGGGAACGGCAATTTACCTCATCTACATGTCTTTGGACTGTGTAAAGAAAACCCACCAAGCACTGGGAGAACATGCAAACAGCAATGCACACAGAACCAAAGGTGGGACTCAAACCCTCGACCCTGGAGGTACAAGGCCACCATGCCGGCAATAATAATAATAATAATAATAATTTTAATGATAATAATGATAATTATTATAATAATAGTGGTAGTAGTAGTAGTAGTAGTAGTGTATATCTGTCATACAATACAATAAAATTAAATTCCTGAAATGAATAGAAACCAGTTGAGGATTGTAAACATCGTAGTGCTTTTTATCCAGAAAATCCCCAAACTACTCTGTTTAATTGTGTTCGTTTATAGGCCAGTCTTTCCTGCACCAACATGGCAGAAGCTTCATCATACGATCAGCCGAAGCAGCATCTATGTATGTGCTCTCCGCAATCAGTCCAATCCACTTCTTATAACTTTTAGACCTGACAAATACACATTATCTTGTCAGTAACATGAATTATTACATTTAGCTGCCTGTGAGATGATGCCTGCACTGTTTCACCAGTCATGGCACTGCTAACCAGAAGTGGGCATCTGTAAGGTCGGGTATGCACAAGAGGACCGATAGCACTTTTCTTAATGTCGTGTTATTTTAAAAAGGAATGGTTTTCCATTTTCACATTTTCCATTTTGTCTCGGAGGAAGCGTGCATTAACCTTCAGGCCTCACCTCAGATGGTAGGTGTAGAGCTGACTGGTGGTGGGAATTGGCAGGTAACCAAACAGGGCATAAAATTTTGTAGCACACAAAAAAAAAACTACTTTAGAATGGTACCAGTATTTCTGCATCACATCAGGCCACATCACATCACCTTGCTATTGATTATTGTTCTACAACAGCGTCCCCCATCGTGTTTTATTCTTTACGTTTTACTCGGCATCGGCACAAGGAGCCAGCTCTGAAGCTGAGCTATCAATATGAGAAATACTTGCCTGACTTTGCTTTGAATACTCCACCCAGTCAGCGAGCACTCAAGCCTTGGGATGTAATAAATTAGAGCTGTCACGATCGCTCTGCTGCACCTTGCATCAGCAATTAATTGTTAAGCATGTAGCAGTGGCGACTGGTGCAACACAGCTGTCAAGCACACGGACCAAGAGGTAGATATTTAGAAAAGCAGACGCTTTGTTTTGCAGCCTAAGTAAATTAAGTCCTAATTGAAGTGTATCGGAAAAAGGAGGGAAATATATTAGCCTGGTCTTTGTGCTCCTTCAATGACTGACTGGTTTCATTTTGCTTTAATTGTTTGACTCTCCTGTGTACGTTTAATGATTATTCCATTCAACTGCTCATCACATCTATAGTACTGTATTCTCCTTCATCCTTACATCACTATAGATACCGTGCCTAAACCCACCATTTACTTTATTGTGAACACCCGTCTACCTCTGCATTGTCCAGCAGTTATCTAATCAGCCAATCATGTTGCATCATTTACACAATGCAGATACAAGTTAAGAGCTTCATAAATGGTCAAATCAAAAATAATAATGGGGGGGAAAAAAGTGTTATCTCTTTGACTTTCACTGTGACATGGCTGTTGTTGCCAGATGGGCTGGTTTGCATATTTCAGAAACTGCTGAGCACCTGGGAATTTTACATGCAACAGTCCCAAGAGTTTACAAAGAATAGGACAAAAAAATCAACCTGTGAGCAGATCTGCAGGCTTGTCAGTAAGAAAGGTCAGAGGAACCAGTGAATGGACCAGCTCAAGCATCTATAATGGATATACGAGAATGATATCTCTGCTACTGTCGCCCCTGTCACTGCTGTGCAGGTGTGAACATGTTACATCAGTTCATACGTAACTGCGGTGCGACCAAATATGGATGCCCCACTTGTGATTTGTGTGACAGAGAAGCAGGATGCAGTGATTCATTTTTTGTGGTCTGAGGGTGTACCTGGTGCGGAAACAACTCACGAAAGAGCAAAATTTGGCCCGATGCTCCAAAGAAGGTGAAGGTTTCTTAAAGAGAATCATTACTGGTGACGAGACACGGATTCATCACGATGAGCCTGAGAGTAAACAGCAGAGTACGGAACGGAGACCATCCTCAATCGCCGACCAGGAAAAAGTTCAAAAGTCAACCATCAGCTGGAAAATTCATCAATGCTTAAAGTTTTCTGCAAATCTTAAGGCCCAGTATTGAAACATTAATAGGAAAAAAGGTTCAACAATCAACCATGCTCGTTACAATGAGATGCTCATTGACGAGCTGGAGCTGAACTTTGGATTAAATGCAGAGGACTGATATTTGAGAGAACTGCTTCTGCCCTCACTGCAAAATGCAAAAACATGGTTTTAAGTGTTGAAGCATCCTCTCTATAGTCCTGATCTCACTTCATTGGACTTTAATCTGTTTGGTCTCCTAAAAGGAGACGAGGATGCAGATACATTATTGATGAAGAATGGAAGACAGCGGTGCATTCCTGGCTCGCAGCTCAGCCTAAAACGTGTTTTAATGCGGATTCTTGTTGACAGATAAGCAAAGTGTATTAAAAAGCGAAGGGATTACATTGAAAAATCATGCGTTTGTCATGTCTGAAAGTTAACTTTTTGAATCACCCTCGTATGTACAGTATAGTCACTCTTTAATACTATGGTGAGCGGAAAATGCTACCGTGAGCACAATTCCCAAAAACTGGAGAGTTGAAGATTTTTCCAGTCTTTCATCAGTCCATGTTCTTTGAGTCTTTGATGACTGTCAATAGACCGGATGGTTAGAAACCTGCACGAATATGAAAGTGTACAGCTGTTCCCAATCAAGTGTCTAGATTTTTACAGTAAATTATGCTACCTGTTGTTAACAGCCTGTACAGCCTCGATGTACAGTAGATTTGTTTGCTCAAGAATCAGGTTGTCATGCAAAATTAAACTATAACTGTCTTGATTGAAAGTGTGTTTGGAAAATTAGCTTTCAAAGCTCGAAATGATTAATATCGTGACATTCTTGCAACTGAAACCGACCAATCAAGGACCTGCGTTCATTTTGAGAATGATGAATGTAATTTTCCTCGTGCAGAATTTGGAGTGTAATCGAATGCTTGTACTGTAGTTATCGGGCACCTCCTGTGGATCCTAAATCGTATTTTCAAATGTCACATGCATTTATTTATTATTAACCTCCCTGTGTGGAAATGTGTGCGTGTTTGTTTTATTTCTTAATAGCCAATGCACCTTTGTTATAAAAATAGCTCGACTGTAAATGAAGTGAGTTTGAGTGGAGGTCGCTTATCATCGGCTTATAAGGTTACACTGCAGAGGCAAAGTGCGTGTTCCTAGGGGAAAAGGGTTTGATTAATGCTGTGTCCTCGTTGTGTGTGTGTGTGTGTGTGTGTGCATGTGTTTTGCATGAATCAAGGTCTAGCTGAGGCCTAGTTGAGCTTTGGGTGGATTGGTAGCAGGCGATCAGTGTGTGACCCAGCTCATATCTGCTGCCATGTGGTAATGCGCTTCGTTCCGTGATGGGAGAATTCAATCAAACGGATGGCGAAACAGAGAGTTCTCTCTGCCCTCGCTGACCCATACACACCACACACACCACACAAACGCACATAGGCAATTGAATATTCACACACGCCTACTGGAAAAGCGCTGATTCGCACTACTAGCATAGCAGAGTATTTTCACATTCAGCCCCATACGACTTTTACACCTTTCTTGACACGGTGGTGCATGCTTTCTCCCACATGCATATATACACGCATACACTTTGAAACTTTCTAAATCAGGAAGTGTTGTGAACTCGCTCGTCCGGGGCCAAAGAGTAGCTCAGCTTTCCGGGCAAGCTTTCAGATTTTGATATTCAGACTCATCAGGGCTGACCCATGTTTAAACTTCTGTTGGCCAGATTTAGATGTTTAAATCTGCATAAAAACTGCATGATCTAATCGATATAACTGTACTAAGTGATAACAGGCCTACATTTGGGCCAGAAAATAATCTCCTGAAGGATTCTGATTCTGGCCAGGATCCTTTTTTTAAATTCCCAAAGTGTATTTATAGTACATTAAAGGCGCTGTCTGAAAGTGCTTCTGTATGAAATATCCGCCAAAACAGGAAGATGCTTGATCTATAAACTAGAGACGAGGGGATTTAGTCTCTAGACTTTAGAATAATTTGGTGTGGAATCTTTTCAGACATTTAGAGTTCTGTTATTTCAGGCTGCTTCTCCGGATTGAAGGCCAGATGTAACCTAGTCTGATGAAAAGAAGAGTAGAAAAGACTACTGGCTGTCTTTCCTAGGATTCTATTTAAAGTTTATTTTTTTCTTCCCCTAACTGTTCTTTTGCCTGTTCTGACAATTAACCTTATTTAAGCCAGGGAAAACTAGTCACTTTAAGAACACCAGGTCTTATCACGACGCCAATGGTGCAACAAACTATAAACTAGCAATGTAATTGCCGGTTTGCTTTTCTAATAAACCTGACCTGTCTCTAGAGTTAGGGGTAGATCAGTGGTTAAGGCATTGGACTACGGTTCAGAAGGTTCCAGGTATAAACCCCACGACCCTCCAAGTTGCCAGCTATTGGGCTCTTCAGCAAGGCCCTTAACCCTTAGATGTAAAATAAGATAAAAATGTAAGTCGCCCTGGATAAGGGTGTCTGTTAAACGCTGTTAAATTTTTTAATTCTGAATTTTACATCTTGATTTTGAGCACACATTCAATTTTAATTGTATGGTGCTTTTAACAAAGGTCATTGTCCCAAATTATGAAAATGTGTATGAAATCTGTGACAAAATATATCTGATATCAGATCATCCTTAATGATAAGGCCTAGGGCAAAGGTGGCAAGGAAAAACTCCCTAAGATGGCAATAGGAAGGAAGAAAAATATATTGTCCATGCATTCCCTTTCAATGGTCATGATTTGAACATAGTCTCACACCCCATGTACTGTACAGTATCTCCCAGTATGCACTTCTTCGACTGACAAACTACTCTCTAATGAACTAATAGAAGAAGCAACTAAAAATGCAGTGTGTAAAAAGGACTTGTTACTCAATCAAACACTTAACCGAATGTAATTGATAATTGGGTTAACATGGACTTAACACACCCATGCTTATAATTACTGATCCAAACATCACTTGAAAAGAATTTTTTCAGCAATTGAAAGTACAGTAGGCTAATGTGTCGCAACCTACTGTAGAGCTACAGTCAAATTAAATTTCTGTCTAAAACTTGTTACAAGTGCATATATTAGATTCAAACAATAATGAGAGCCATTATCATAAAAGAAAAGAAACAAAAAAAAACTTTGTACGGAAGTGCCTGGTCCACCAGAATTCTACTAAGGGCACGCTGGGGACTCGTCCTGGATATCACAAAATAATCCAGACAAACATCTAAGGACGCAAAGGCCTTTTTAGCCTCAGATTAAGCCAGCATTCATTCCACCATTCTAATGTCGCTGGGTAAGAGAGTGATATCCTTGTGAGCACTGCAAGAAGAAAATATTAATGACTGTGATGAAAAAATGGTATCTATGTGAGCATTGCAAGTTGAAAACCACTTTTGACCAACGGGAAATTAAAGTGGAGGTTTTTGTAAGACAGGTCATTTTACACATGGTGTTCCAGAATAACAGCACCATAAAAACTGTCAATCATGGTGGTGGTAGTGGCATGATGTTCGGATGCTTCATTGCTTCAAGGTCACAATAAGTTGTTATAATTATTATTACAGTAAATTAATCTGCAGGAAATCCTAAAAAAAAGATCTTCCAGGCATTAGCCCGTGACCTGAAGCTCAGTTCCAATCAGGCAATTAGGGTTCGAAAGCAAAAGTCCAACTCTGAATGGATCAAAAGGAAAAAAATAGTAATTAAAGGTTTTGCAGTGGCGTTGTCAATGTCCTGACTTCAACCATGTTAAGATGGTCAGGCAGGACCTGAAATGGGCAGTTCATGCTTTGAAGACCTCCAATTAAAGCCAAATTTCTCTCCAGTGATGTAACAGACTGATCTCTACTTAGTGAAGGTGCTCGCTTGTAGTAATTGCTGCTAAAAATGGCACAACCAGTTATTAAGTTTTGGGGTCTTTAGTGTTTTTTTTTTTTATATATATAATAGGTGTTGCAGAACATTTTTCCTTTAATAAATGATGTGTTTCTCTGTAGGTGTATGAAGATTTGAAAAAAGTTTCCATTGAACAGCCAAAACAATGTTTTGGAGCTGATTTCGAGATTCTTTTTATGTTATACTGTACTGTACATAAAACAGAAAATGTCTGTGCCAAAGAAGCTACTTTTGAAGTTTATGCAACATGAAAGTGACCGATCTTGCTTCCCTAAAAATTTCCAGTTGCTAACTTCAGCCATTTTGTGGATCTGCCCTCAAAATAGACAATTTTAGCATAAAAAAAATAAAATAAATGCACATTGTTCACATTTCTAAATGAGTATCAGTACTAAAATTGGTGTAACATGTTGCTCAAATTAGTTTTTGGTAAAAGCTAAAAAAGCAAGAAATCTGCAGTGTCCCTGACCGTGTCCAATTCATGTTGCAATATCTTAACAATTTTGCATTTTAAAATAATACACTTTTTCTAGTTTATGTCTTTATATGTGAAATCTAAATCAGCCAAGTTTTATCTGAATGACCGTTAGGATCATTGAAAGATTTGGATTAGAAAAAAGTGACGAACATGATATAAAAGTGCATGGAATTGTATTTCTTGTATTGCAAATGTGTTTCCTTTTATCTGATGAAAATATAAATGTGTATGTATATTTACAAAAAACGAAGCATGGATTGGGAGATAAAAGAAGCATTGAGTATTATGAAAAATGGTGTTATAAGATCCTATCTGAAAATTCACTCTTTCACCCAGGTGAGACACTTTTTAGCATCAATGTTTGGCCGAAAACAAAAAGAAATCAAGATATTCTTTATAAGGTGGAAAAAAAAGGTGCTGTAAATAATGTGCATGCTATTATTATTATTATTATTATTATTATTATTATTATTGTATATATTTGGTAAGACTGCATCAAAGTAATAGAACAGATTAAAAGCATGTTATTTATATTTCATTAATTAATGATATCTGATCATCTTTTTAGCCTCACATACACGTTAAAGTAACAGGAAAGGTAGCCATGTTGTTACTTAAGTTATGATTCATTGTAACCTATCTGTTGGCCTATCATGGGCGTGTCATGGGCTTTATTCCATGTCCATCAATACTAGCTTGGCCTTGCTTTGCTCCATAAAGACAAGGGGATTATATCTCACATATGTCTTGATCTGGTCCATAAAGCCAAATCCAGCTTAAGCCTGATCGATACAGAAAAGTGAACTGCAATTTAACTCCTCCATCTTTTAGCAGGTGTAGGGAGTTGCATTGTGTCTTTGTAGATTTAGAGAAAGTGTATGACAGGGTGACAAGAGATGAGCTGTGGTATTGTATGAGGAGGTCTGGAGTGGCAGAGAAGTATGTTAGAGTGGTGCAGGACATGTATGAGAGCTGTAAGACAGTGGTGAGATGTGCTGTAGGTGTGACAGAAGAGTTCAAGGTGAAGGTGGGTCTGCATCAAGGATCAGCTCTGAGCCCCTTCTTGTTTGCTTTGGTGATGGACAGGATGACAGATGAGATTAGACAGGAGTCTCCATGGACAATGATGTTTGCAGATGACATTGTGCTTTGTAGTGAGAGCAGGGAACAGGTGGAGAAAAATCTAGAGAGATGGAGGTACGCTCTGGAAAGCAGAGGAATGAAGGTTAGCCGTAGCAAGACGGAATACATGTGGGAACCTAAGTGGAACGGTAAGGCTACACGGAGCAGAGGTAAAGAGGGTGCAGGACTTTAAGTACTTGGGGTCAACGGTCCAGAGCAACGGAGAGTGTGGAAAGGAGGTGAAGAGGCGTGTACAGGCAGGTTGGAATGGGTGGAGAAAAGTGTCAGGTGTGTTACTGTATGTGACTAAAGAGTATCAGCGAGACTGAAAGGAAAGGTGTACAGGACAGTGGTGAAACCAGCGATGCTCTACGGCTTAGAGACAGTGGCACTGGAGAAAAGATAGGAGGCAGAGTTGGAGTTAGCAGAGATGAAGATGTTGAGGTTCTCTTTGAGAGTAACAAGGATAGATAAGATCAAGAATGAGTTCATCAGAGGGACATCCCCTGTTAGATGTTTTGGAGATAAAGTCAGAGAGGCCAGATTGAGGTGGTTTGGATATGTTCAGAGGAGAGATTGTGAGCATATTGGTAGAAGGATGCTGAGGTTGGAACTGCCAGGTGGGAGGTCTAGAGGAAGACCAAAGAGGAGATTTATGGATGCAGTGAGAGAGGACATGAAGTTAGTTGGTGTGAGAGGAAGAAGCAGAGGATAGGGTTAAATGGAGACAGATGATTCACTGTGGCGACCCCTGAAAGGGATTAACCTAAAGACACAGAAGATCTTTTAGCAAGTGTGTTGACAAGACAATTGTTGACTTTCTTTTTTTTTTTTTAAATCATCATATTTACCCAAAAAGCTTCTAAGCGCTATGGTGTCTGTTGCTTTCCATAGCATCTGTTTAGAAAAATGACTCCAGCTATATGCTGTATGATTTTCAGCCTGAATTGTGCGTAAAGGGCTCCCAAGAGGCTCAGCTGGAAAGCTTTTGCCCGGAGTTTTGGGAGATTGCAAGTTTGAATCTCAATGAAACCACCGCCATCTGTGGCTGGAGGGAAAAAAAGCTAAATTGATCATCGGTTAGAGAGATATTCTGCTTCTTATGTCAGTCAAAGCAAAACTAGCCAGTGGGCATCTGTGAGCTCATGTCATCTGAGCTAGTCAGCTAATTAGGTCTCTTAGTTAGCTAGCTGGTTCCGGTAGAGCTGTGTTGTAAATGTATGTTGTTGACAATAAAAGCCAACTTGACTACTTGACTTGACTCATGTATGCAGAAAATGCATGATAGCTTATACATGATTTTCTCTGCGTGTGGCGTGCATGCTGTCTTGTGATATAGCATGAGAAGCAGTCTAAAAACTGCCATGCGATGCACCCATGAGCTGTCAATGTTGGACATTTTTCTATGTAACTCACAGGTGAGCTAAGAAGGTAGCGGTTGCAATGATCTCTTACGGTACAGTATATCTTCTCTAGGCATAACATTACACCAATTAGGACAGTTAGGTTTGTGTTGTTTGTTTTGACACTGTGAGCATGGATCATGCTGACTGATACCAGTATGAGAAAATATAATGATTTTTTTTATTTTTTTTATTGCATGTCTGCCAGTAGAGGATTTGTAAAATAGTGTTGTGGTCATATAATTGAGTAGTATCACACAATAGAGAGTGCTGTTGTACTGAATACCAGCATGGCTGTGATGTAATCGTATACCATACATAATAAATGATGCAGGTGCCAAACAATCCCTTGTTCCACACACAAATGAGTGCCCTTGATCAGGGGTTTTGACTCCCAGTGGTGTTATGGTCTGTATCACCACTCATTGAATACCTCTCGTCCAATCAGATTACTTAGCCGGAACTAAATTTGTGTAATACACTGCCTGTCTAAAAAAAAAAAAAAGTCACCATCTGGATTAAACTAAGTAAATATTTCAGAGCCTTCCACTGGATAATTACTGCAGTTATTAATATGGTTCAGCTGGCAACAAGTTATATAACCCTAACTGACGCAGTGAGTAGCTGCCAGAAGACCATGTCAGAAGACCTAACATCTGGGTGGCAAAGATGTTACTCTGTTTCAGAAGGGTCAAATTATTGTCCTGAATAATTTGTCTTGCCTGATGGCACAGGCATATTCCAAGATACCAACGCCAGGATTCATCAGGATAAAATTGTAAAAGAGAGCAAGAGACATCATTTTCACACATGGATCGGCCACCACAGAGTCCAGTCCTTAACCACATTGAGAATCTTTAGGAATTTCTGGAGAAGGCTTTACGCAGCATTCAGATTCTCCTATCATCAATACAAGATATTGGAAAAAAAATGTATGTAACTGAATGTTGTGACATTGCATAAACTTATCAAACTGATATTACAGTCATAATCAAAGCACTTATTGTGCGACTTATTTATTTTTTATTTTATTTATTTATTATTTTGGCCGGGCAGCATATTAAATAATTTTGAAGAAGGGCTGATATTGCACACTCACTCACTCACTCACTTACTCATCCACTCATCTTCTATACCGCTTTATCCTGTATTCAGGGTCGCAGGAACCCGAAGCCTATCCTAGGAGTCTTAGGGTACGAGGCAGGGTACACCCTGGACAGGGTGCCAATCTATAGCAGGGCACACACACATACACATTACGGGCAATTTGGGAATGCCAGTTAGCCTAATCTGCATATCTTTGGACTGTGCGAGGAAACCGGAGTACCCGGAGAAAACCCACCAAGCACGGGGAGAACATGCAAACTCCATGTACACAGAGACGGGAGGGAATTGATATTGCACAGTGTAAAATTAAATTTATGTTTATTTAAATTTATTAATTCAGTATATTTGATATTTTGGCCAGTGCTAATTGGGTCCTTTCTGGAAAAGTTTAAGCTCAGGCTTAGTGGTTAGCTTTGCACCTCCAGGATCCGGGTTCAATTCCTGCCTCTGGGTCTATGTGCATGGAGTGGAGTTTGCTTGTTCTCCCCCAGTGTGGTTGGGTTTCCTCTGGAACTCTGGTTTCCTCTCACAGTGCAGAGGCATGCAGATTAGGCTAATTGGCATTCCCAAATTGCCTGTGTTGTGTGAATGTTGACCGGTGGTCATACCAGGGTCATAAAAATGGAAATAAATACAATTACATTAGCACTGGTGACCACTGGCCACTACATTCCCCAGCTGGATTACAAAGGTTTCTGGATGGATGGATGGATGGATGGATGGTAGGTAAGTGCTCTAGGCTGTAACTTGGAAAATTGAAAGTTCAGCTCTTGCACTGTCATGCTGACTCATTTACTCATTCAGTTTGTTTGAAAGTGTCCACCAAATCTAAGATTGAAAATTAAATCAAGCTTAGACATTTAAAAGCAGAATGATATTATAACCGTCTCACATCTCACATCTCCTAAGCATGAACTCATTTTAATCTCTGTGTGAAGTTTTATATTTTTCCAACATCCTAGAGGTATCTAAACTGTGACCAGGATGGTGACCCTACCGGTATAAAGGGGTTATTGAAGATTTTTTTTTTTTTGCTATGAGCAAATGAATAATAATAAAACATTAGCTGAACATAAAGTATACAGTAGGTAGCATATAAAATCACGTTTTCCTCATGAATAAATAAATCAGTTCCTGCTGGGGAAAGAAAAATTAACAGATTCTATAACAGTGACTTATTAACAAGTAGTAGAAGTATAAAAAGGTCACTCTCCATTTAGTGCCATTCCTTCAGGACTGTTACTTGTCCGCTTTCATCCACACATGGTACTGTACATTTCAACACTTCACTCCTTACTGTACGATTCCCACAAAAGACGGATCGGCCGCTCGCTGGCAGAGCAGATGGTGAGTGGGCGACTGTCATACGCTCCAAGGAGCTGCTTCATATTGACAAATAATTGATAGCCTTTCGCTGAGTCTCCGGGTGCAGAGTCTCCACGGTACTGTCAGTGTGCTCCCCGTGATTTCTGCTAACTCTTAAGCTTTATCCAGTAGTAAGAGACAGCAAATGCTATAATAGGCATTCTACTTACGGTCTCAAACCCTGCAGATAGAATAGTGTCTAAATCTTCGGTTATGAAAAATTTTATTTTGCCCATAATCAATATAGAAGTTTTTTTTTTATGTTGTTTTCTGAGCTCACAGTCCAGTCTTGCCCTGTTTGTATTAAACTATTAAATCTGAAGCTCTGTTCTTTCTCTGTTTTTTTTTTAAATATGTAATTGGTTTGAGATTTTTTTTTTATTCACTCCTTGACTCTCCACATTCCAGCAAAGCAAGCACTTCCTTTCCATCATTGAGTTGCCTAATACTTTATTGCAAGTGCTTGTAATTTTTCACAGTCGCCAAACTTTCAGGGCATGGTGCAAAGACTTTTTCTTTATTATTATTATTTGAACCATCCATTCTGAATATAGCATCATCTTTAAAGGCTAAGCTAAGCTTTATGCCTTTACCTTTAAGCGCTGCACATAACTCATGATTCAGACCTCGGGAGATTAGAGCAGGTATTAAAAGACAGCACTGCCTTCAAATTAATAATGTATTTTTTTTTTTCAATTACCCAGTATAAAGTGCAGGCGAGGTAAGGTGAAATATAAGTCAATCACCCGTGACGTTGCCCTGTGGCCATCTGAGGCTATTTTAGTTTGGTCATCAAGCCAATACACTTCAGCATAAATGAGCACTTAACAGAGGTTATGCATCAAAATGTGTTGATGGCTTTGGAGGAGCCTGAAACATAAATTTGAAAAATTAGTCTATGTAAGTAATTGACTAGACTTATGGTTTTAGCTCTATTAAAGATCAGTTAGGATCCTCTTGAAAGAAACTTCACTTGAATGAAACTTAATTCACTTAACTGACATTTTTCTTGGCCCAATCAAACGCACCTTAAAGGTGGCTACATGCACACTAAAAACTTCCTAAATGGTCCATACTTTTAATCATTACTACTGTATGTTGTACGATTGGATCATTTTCTGGAGTTAAAAGGAGACAGACGAGTACATTACATCAAATTATCTGGAACAGGGATAATGAGACATTTTATATTGAATGTTTGAATGTCATCACCTGACCAAAGGACTGGTTTAATCTGAAAGCTGTTGTTACTTTTAAAATGTTAAATACAGTTTTTCCGTACATAATTCCATATATCATGCCGTACATTAACGTAACCTTAACTAACATTGTTTACTGCATACAATTTTTTTTGATACATTGTATTTCTAGAACCAATGACTGCTTAAGGTTGAATAACCACACACCAGGCTGCTGTTATTTAATATCGCACTAGAGGAAGTGCTGTTGTATTAAATATCATCACGGCTATGATGTGTTTGCAGGCATAAGGCTGCAGGCTGAGTGCCAAAGGTATATCCAGCACAACAGCACGACCTCGGGTGCACAACAGTTCCACAAACACCATTTATTATCAACAATTAATGATTTGTTTATTTATGGAAACAGTTATTTTGTCATCCCTTTATGACTGGTGTTGAGCTGGCAAACAACAGTTAGTGTACTTAACTGGGATAAAAGTAGTTTTAAATTCTGACCAGTTTTTTTTTTATTCTGACCCTGCCAAAAGGTAAGGGGAGTGTTGAGCCAGCAAGCTAAGGCTTTTGATTTAGGGATCTGAGGATATGGGTTCGAGCACCACTGTTGGTAGTTGCTACACCCGTTGGTGGTTTATCCACACATTGCTAAACTATTGTCGATTTTTTCTTTACAACATGAGAAGAATTCACCCATTTCTTTCTGCACTGGCTTCTTAGGTGCTTGTTCAGTCACTTGCTATTTCAAGACTGGACTACTACAACCCACTTCTGGCAGGTCTACCTCTGTCCACAATTCGTCCTCTTGTTTTCAACCTTCCCAAGTTCTCCCACACCACCCCACTTCTCCGCTCCCTGCACTGGCTTCCTGTAGGTGACCGCATCAAATTTCAAACCCTGATGCTCACCTACAAGGCTAAAAACGGCCCAGCACCCACTTACCTCTCAGCTCTAATCACACCACGTACAGTACCACACCACGTTCCCTCCGATCCTCCAGCACTGCTCGCCTCTTCCCA
Organism: Clarias gariepinus; assembly: GCF_024256425.1. Lineage (NCBI taxonomy): Eukaryota > Metazoa > Chordata > Actinopteri > Siluriformes > Clariidae > Clarias > Clarias gariepinus. The sequence continues at coordinate 33,764,099 of NC_071103.1, forward strand.
TCATCTCTCAGGCATCAAGGAAGACATTCATCCAGACTATTTTCTGTTCTGGTACCTGGGTGGTGGAATAAACTTCCTCTAGATGTCTGTATAACTGAGTCTTTGACTATCTTTAAATAATGACTCATGACGTATTTGTTTCTTTAATTCTAAGTACTGTGTGTGTGGACTAATTCCAAGTGTGCGAATGAGACGGTCCGCTGTAGGGCCCCCTTGACAGTAGCAGCCAAAAGAAAGTTATTTACTATACAAACCGTCTAATCAGTATCCCATAGTCTTTACTGATTGAGCCACCACTGGCCACCATTTGTGCTCTCCATAGCAATCGATTCAGGTGGGACTCAAACCCTCAAGCTTCACTGCTGAGTCTAGAGGTCCAATCCGTTCCCTACAGAGCCTGCATACAGTGTCTATTGCCATGTGTTTAAACAAAAGAGCATCTTAGGTACTTTGCAGTATTCAGATTACCACGGATATTGTGTAGTATGTTTGCATTGCAGGGTATTTTGTAATAAATAATTTTTGTCTTGTTTTGCCTTCAATTTATCATACAGGTGCTATTCTGATCCTAATAATCTTTTTGATATTATCAGCCAGATTTGAAACCCATAAGCAGTAGTTAGAGCCTCAGGTTGTGTGTGCACTGGGAACAGATTGAAGCCTATTTTAGTCCCGGCTAGCAGATGCATAGGAGAACGCTTATTATCGTCCCTTTTTGAATCCCTCTGTTGATTAAGGTGCTTTCCCAATTTCATGACGGAGATGTTAATAATTCAGCGACTTCATCTCCGCCTGGAGACTTCTCTTCATACAGGAATTTTAATTGGAGCTCCCTAAAGTTTTATGTGTATGTGTTCCCCTTTTTTTTGAATTATTTCAGCCACTCTTTCTTTTAATTAGGTTTATTATTTTGTCATGGTTGACATACTTCTTTTATTTGTTCCACTTTTTACTGAGGTACAGCAGGGTCTCTTAGGATATATACAGGAGAAATGTTTTTACTAAACATCATTAAGTTTTTATTTTAATGCAGCATGCAGTTAAAGTCTTTAAGTTGATTTATTGTTTTTGTGTCTCCTTCGTAAACAGCAACAAAGCGTGCCTGGTCAGATGAATCATAGTGATAGATAGCTCAAATTTTAGCATGAGCAACATGAGTCTATGGAACCGTACTGTTTCGTTTCAACTGGTGTGGCAGCAGGATGGATGTTTTCTCAGCTCAGAACAAATGTTGTTGCTGATGATTATTCGATATTTATACTCGGCCAAAATATGCTATTGGTGCTAAAAATAGTCGATTTTTCACCTAGTCTCACCTAGGGGAAAAAGTGAATTTTCAGATGGGATCTATAACAACATTTTTTATAATTCTTAATGCTTTCAATTTCCTGATCAATGCTACATTTTTTTGTAAATATGCATACGCATTTATATTTTTATCAGATTTAACACATTTGCTAAATGCAATTTCATGCACTTTTATGTAGTGTCCGTAACCTTTTTGAACTCAAATCTTTCTATGTTCTTAACTGTCATACAAATGAAACTTGGCCAATTTTGATTTCACATAAAAAGACATGTACCTGAAAATGTGTATTATTTTAAAATGCAAAATTGTTTAGATATTGCAACATGAATTTGACATGGTTACGTACACTACAGATTTTTTGCTTTTAACTTTTAAGTCCTGGAATTTAAATGGTATATGTGTCAACAGTAATTATTGGCTACAGTAGTACGAAGCACATTTTACTAAATGAACTATAGTTTTCTATGGCCATATAACATAAGGTGTGCATCTAATTTAGAGCATTTAAACAAACACACTGTTGTTAGTAATTAGGGGGAAAAATTTAACCATTTTCTTTTGCAAGGAATGGTTTAATTAAAGCAGCATTTTTTACAGGTCAAATGCTTCTAGAAGCATACACCAATTTTAGTATCAATACTCAACGAAACAATTAATTATTTTATTATAAATAAATAATTAATAATAAATGAATAATTTCCATTTTATGGTATTATTGTTTAAAGCGAGACAGCATAACACTGAAAAATTTGCCTTTTTTTCGGCACATATAAAATCATCTCTCCGAAACGGCTAAAGTTAGCAACTTAAAATTTTTAGAGAAGCAAGATTGGTCACTTCCATGTTGAATAACGTTTTGGCCAACTAGAAATGTCACACATGGTAGGAGTTTACATTAAATTTTCATCAAACTTTCAGACAGTACACTAGACTACATGATGTTCCGCGCTCAGTATCGCTGAAATCGTGCATGCGTAACAGTTAAGGTCAGAATCATGCCTGTCTGAAATGCGCCTCTGTTTTTATTCAGACTTCAACCCACATGCATAACACTTATGCAACTTCTAAATAGAGCTTAAGTCTGTAGTTATGTCTGAAAACTGAATATTGATGTTCTGTATTAAATCCTCACTACAGGCATGCTTTACTCCACTTTGAATACCTGCCTCCCTTTTAGGATTTATTCATTTAGGGCCATGTATACTGTAATGTACAACATCAGTTGTTGATGTATTATGGTTTCAGAAGGCTTGTGGAAAATGACAGCATTTTTTTCTTACTTCCAGCCTTGCACAGGTCATGCATTGCAAACGTTTCAGGATGAGGCATAAAGATGGTGTTTGCAGCAGCTTTGCGATATCATCTTTTATGCATGGTATACCATTTCTGCACAACAGTTCCCACATCTTACCAAGATAAAAACTTTTGGAATGTGTACATCTTGGAACATTTGTACAAATGTTCAACTTTATCTTATAAACCCTGCGGTGATATTTGACAATCCTGACACTATAATAACGTGTAAAAATGTTGGTTTAAGCCATGTTAAGATGTACTGTAGGTGTTTGTCTGATTTGAAGCGCATGCACTCACATTAACTCTTTAGAAACGTCTGTGGAGTCCCTTTAATCAAACATGATAGTTTGACTTCCTTTCATCTCTGAGTAGACACACTAGTTCCCATGGCGAAGGTTGGTTCATGTTATGACAGTGTTTGTCAGCTTGTGTAACTTTCAACCCAATAACCCCATTTAAACCTCCTTCACAGAACCTTCATCTATGCAGCCGCCGCACTCCGTTACCCTCCTTGTCCGTCAGGTATAATTAGAAAATAAATTAGTTGTTGGATTAATACGACGGGAATAACGTGTGCAGTGACTTGAGCCGCCCAAGTCTGTAGCTCTTAATCAAATGTAAATCGATTTTTTGGGTTTTTCCCTTCCACACCAGAGAAGAGAGAGAGGCTGCAGATGAGAAGAACGTCCCTCTTCTAACGGCAGGATTTAATCAAAAACTCAAAATAGAACTAGCCAAATTGCCTCACCGAAGAATTCTTGCTCTGCTATTCTTCGGGTGTATCACCAAAAACCAGTGTGTGCACGCACGTGTGAGTTTCAGAAAAACCCTCAGAGTGATGAAACTTTGTTGGGTTTTTTTGCCATTTATATGAAATTCTGAAAATGACATTTTCCTTCAGAACTTTTTAGTGACGTTTTAACCACATTCACAGTTATGGCATGTTGAAATTGATTTTATGACCATGCATACTGTATGCTTTGCTGGACTGCTGACAGGTGTAAATGATAGATGACTAAATTTGCTAGAAATTACAGAAGAGACCTAATAAAAATCACAATTGTGCTATTAAATTTTGTTTTAAACATCATAATTAGCCAGCTACTGTAGGTTTACGTTTATTTAGCATCAACACAGATGATTAGTCTATTTACCCCAGGACACACTTGCCTAAAAAATTCCTAAAAAAAAATGCAAATGACAAAAATATGAATTCCATGATTTTAACATCAATATTTTATGGAATTCAACATCTGTCTGAACCAGTCCCTTTTTTTTTTTTTGTCCTGGTCAGTTCTAAAAAAAAAAATCTGGCTAAGTCATTGTTTTCTGTAATAAGGTGGCATGATGACATAGTGTGCAGCATTGCCACCTCACAGCTCCAGGGGCCCTGGTTTGGAAAAAAAATCCTCTGTGCAATGTGTATTTTGAAAAATTAGTGCAACATGAAAGTGTCAAAACGTGCAGTTCCTCGAATGACCACCAGGGATCCAAATGTGAGTCAATCCCTATAGACCCTCATGTTAAAATATCCAGCTTTAAAACAGAAATAAACATTAACAGCCTGGGACAAATGGTTTTGTTTTTCTTTAGATTTCCCATTCATGACAACTGCACAGGGGATTAATTTTTATTTAATTTATAAGATAAAATTATATTAAGCCATAAAATTATGCAGAATGAGAGGCTTAGTTGATTTGCATGACAGCTTTATCACAGGTATCAAATTGCTAGCTGTGTACTGTGCATCACTTTAGCTAACTAGCTAACTGGAATTGGTGTGGTTTAACTTACCAATGGATGATGGTGAATGGATTAGGGCGTTCAATCAAATGCATTAGCATATAAATTAATGTCAGCCACCATCGAATTTTAGCTAAACTAAAGCAAAGCTAACTAGCTTGTGGTAAGTGAGGTAAGTAGGCAGGTTCCAGCCTGCATCGACTTGCTCAACTTGTTCTGCCCTTTTGCCCATTTATGGATTAACTTTGGTTTAGGTCAGAGTCAGTTCCTGCAGTGATGATGAGCTCAAAACCTTTCTTTCTTAAACCCTGTGGGTGACGTCACACCCAGTTCTTGTCCAGTTCCTTTACCTTCTATGCAGGTTTTCCAGTTTCTTCCCACTTCCCAAAAATATTCCAGTAGGTTAGTTTTACAGGATAAATTGCACTTTGTTTTGAATGTGTGTTTATGTGTGTGTTGGTTTTCCAATCTGGTGTTCCATCTCTGGTGTCAAATCTTCAATTGTCACAGCTTTGCTCACTGTGCAGTTTAAGTGCCTTTTGAGCAGTGAATGGAACTGGGTCAGATATTGTATTAAAATACGCACACAGGAACACTTGTTGGTGGAAATAGGATTTGTTTTGAAGATGTTGTAAAGAAAGGACTAATTGAACTTGAGTTCTAATTAAACTTGAGTATGGATTTGACCTCAGGGTCAGTTTTGGGTCATAAAGATCAGAATAAATGCCTGATTACAAAAATAAACCTCTGCATTCTTTTGAACATTTTTTGATCTAAGATTTACTGTACACTCATCGAGCACTTTGGTAGGAACACCTGTACACCTACTCGTTTATGTGATTAACTTTTAAGCCAATCTTGTTACAGCAGTGGAGTGCATACAAGCATGGAGGTATGGGTTGTCGATTCGTCAATGGGTATATCCCTATAAGAATGGGGGAAAAGTGATCTTTTAAAAAAAAACGTCAGAAGACATATCCTGTGGTCGTGGCAAAAATGTTACTGTGTTTCAAAAGGGTCAAATTACTGTTCTGCATCAAGCAATGCACCTATAGCCTTATGTTTAGGGCTGATGACCTGAATGTACTGAATGACCAGATTTTTCCCATCAATAGATTTTTACTATGCCTGGCATGGGAATATTTCAAAGTGATTTTTTTGCTGGTCAAATTGTAAAAGAATGATTCAGGAAACATGAGACATCCTGTGATTGGGTCATGTGTATGATCTGAAAAATCCCGTTAGACACTCTGAAGGCATTCTCTTAAGATCCGCTGACGTTTCCGCCATTATATTTTCATTTCTGACCGAGTGTGCTTTCCAGGAAGCTCGTAATGGAAAGCTCAGGCTGCCCCTTCAGCTTATTATCACATTAGAAAACAACAATGGTTCTCACTTCACAGAATATCACGTTGCTTGAGTGCCTGAGCTGTTAGTACCACTCCCTGTTGGAAATCATTAGGAGCCCACTGAATGAATTTTCCCTGTCTACTCGTCTTCCTTATGTCCGAGCTGAGCCTGTCGGAGGGTGTCAGCTTGCACGATTGGTTTCCTCTCTGAAATGCAAGCACACTTACTGGATGTGCTCCTGTAAGTCAGCCTTGTGCAGTTTATATGAAAGAAACTTTGAGTTTATTACCATTGGCCTCCATGTGATCCCTTTAAATGAAATGACATGATCGTTTTAGTTTCCTTTTCTCACATTCTTTTACTAAGAAGTATATAAAAGGCATCATAATATGGAAACATGCTTCACATGAATTGAATATTCACCTCGAATACAAATTACAAAATAACAAATCAGCTATCAGCAACACACTTTCAACTAATTTCTAGGGACACTGAGCTTTGCAAGACCTTTATGCTGCTGCAAACCACAAAACATGATTAGGTCGGGCGTGTTACATGCACCATTTATTATCCCAGAGTTCAATCTGGTTTACAATTGACTACGTACTAAATAATTCTCTCACAGCGCTGTTGAATTCTCGATTCTGATCGGTCAGAAGGTGTTCATTAATTTTCTATGAATGCTGACCATAAGGCAAATCACATTTATATTAATGACCTAATAAATGTATGTCTTCTCAAACAGTATTGTTACTATAGTAACAACTCGGGAGGGCAATGAGGCACTGGTCAGGTTTATAATCAGAGTGCCTTGGCTATCAGGTAGGGGAAAAAAGGATAAATCATATTTGATCTTTTTAGAAAAAATTAGATTGCAAAAAAAATTGTGTTGATGTTGTTTACATGTTAAGAGGCATTTTAGGATTGTCTAAGATTTTATTTTTTATTTTTTTTTGGAATGTAAGTGCTTTTTTTGTCAAATAAATCAAATCTTAGTGACTTTGAAACAGACAGACAGACATATGCTTGCTTGCTTACTTATTTGTTTATATACTTTCTTTTTGTGTTTCTTTTTTCCTTCAATCTTTCCTTCCTTGCTTTCTCCCTCCCTCCATCCATCCCTTGCTTCATTTCTTCTTTCCTTCCTTCCTTCCTTCCTTGCTTCCTTCATCCTATTTCTTCATTCTTTGCTTAATCTCTTCTTTCCTTCTTTCCTTCCTTCCCTGCTTCCTTCCTCCCTTCCTCCCTCCTTTCCTTCCTTTATTTCTTGAATTCTTGCTTGCTTCTTTCCTTCCTTCCTTGCTTATAAATCTCTAGATATCGTGCCAGCTAATAAACTTCTTATTTGTTGCTCCACTGTTTGGTTTGCAGGATGACAGTAGTGCAGTGACTAAAGGTCTTTATTGCATGGTTACTTAAAAAATAAAAAATCTTTCACTTTAGCCCACACACACACACACACACACACACACACACACACACAAACATAACACCCAGAGTGTAAATAATAGTAACATCTGGTTCTTATATCTGGTAACCTCGACCATACTGATAGAAGGATGGAGGGATCAAGGTCAAAATAAGGTCAAATGTCTCAACTTTTTTATTTAGCTTTCTTGTTTCAATTATGTTTTAAGGGTATTTCAGCCATTTAGATTATGAACAAGAAAAACTAGACTTGCTGGTGCCCTCGAGTTCCACTTATGCAGTCGCTGAAGTTGAGGCCTTTTTGCACTGGGATTAAATACATATATTAATGTATATATAATATTTAACTTAAATGAACTGAACTCCGGGTTGGAAATAAGAACAACTCAGATCTGTCTAAACAGTACTATATCTCTGTGGTTTATCCTCAGAAATAAATTATGCTTTTTGTGTTTTGTTTAAAAGGGATACACCACCGTGATCGTAATTGTTAAAAATCTTTTTCTAATCATGCAAACTGGACTTCTCCTCTCATTCAACTACAGCCCTTTGAGCAAGACATAGTAGAATGGGAAATGAAAATGATGAAGCGAAAAAATGCAAGAAAAAAAATGCAAATATTGTGGGACTCAATACTCATTCCTCAACTGTTTATTTGAGGCCACAGAGGCACTAAAGAAAGCCTAGTGTGTGTATATCTCATCAGAGACACAAACTGAGATGTGAAGTGGAGTGAGAGCAGTGCAGCAGAGTGCAGTAGCAGGTTTCAGGGTGCAACCACGATGCCGTCACCTGTTCCGTTGGTTTTGCTTACAGTTCGAAGCATTACATGCTGCACTTAGCCTTTCGTGAATGTAAAGCAAGGTGTAGTGGTGGTAGAGGGATCAGAAATGACTCCCATTCTTGTAAAGAAGGTTTGATTCAGCACGAACTGGCTCTCTGTAGGGGTTACAAGAAAAAAGTATAAAGATAGGAGTTTCAAATCACTAAGCACTAAACAAGTGTAGCCAAGTAGGTTTTTTTTTTCCTTCCTTACCTTTTGACCAATCAGGCCTCAGCTTACATTACAATTAAGCAAAAAGATGATAAAACATGACTGATAAAACATTGCAAATGCTCAGATTGCAATGTTCTAGGAGAAATGTTATGCAAAAAAAAAAAAAAAAAAAACAGGATTTTAAAAAATAAAATATTTTCTGAATGTTAGGGGTTTAGGAACATTTGGATCGAGAAATGTTTCATCTTTCAAAATCTTAAAATTTTGAAACACTCCTAGAACATTTCAAGCTGGGGATCATGCAAAATGCAAACTGCAATGCTCTTGCTAGTTTCAAGTAGTATTGGGTAAGATTCACATAAAATGGCTAGCTATGTGTAGAGCTGTGAATCTTAGATAGACTGTCTATCACTTGTTCGATCAACTCAACCTGTCGATCAATTGTATATTGTTAAAATGTTATGTCTTGTACAAAGCGATCTTTTTCTGCCCCACACTCCAGTCCAACATGGAACCAGTTAGGAAGCCGAGTTCAGAGCACAGGGTGAGCCAGGATACAGTTCGCCTGGAGCAGATAGGGTTATTTATCTAACTTATTAGTGCTGGGGCCTGAACCCCTGACCTTCCGATCAGTAACCTGGAATCTTAACAGTTTGAGCCACCATTGTCTCATAGCAACATAATGGGTAGAACAGAGACGTGGCTTTATTGTTTTGTTTTTTTCAGGGTGTCATCTATCTTTTACATATAGGTAAAGTTGTCATGTGTGTACAGTACATTAAGGATATTTGCGAAAAAATAATTTTGGGAGATGTAAGATGAGTAATAGAACACATCAAGATGTTTTGGGGAATTTTTGTCTGTCTGTCTGTTTGTTTGTTTGTGCATGCATCACATAAAAACTACTGGATAAATTTTAATGGGGTTTTCATATGCGTATTTGGCCGAGCTTAAGGTAAAATATGGGCTTTGTTTCATCACAATTCACCCATGGAAAGAGAAGATACGCTAATTAAGCATACCTTAAAAAATTCTATTGTTCATTTCAAAAGATGGTGCTGTACATTTTTTAATATAAGCATACTGTATGAGTGTGCGATTGAAATCTACTTAATAGTCACAATCTCATAGCTTTATTACGCGCACTTCACAGTAACATGTAAAAATATTGGTTCTTTCCAAAATTTAACAGATGGTTGTACATTTTTTAAAAACACACGTATGAGTGTGCAATTAAATTCTACGCCAACAAAGTCACGGGCACATCTCGTAGCTCATAATGAAAAAAGTCATATGTGTGTGTGTGATGCTCTCAAAAAGTGCAATAATTTGCGAAAGATGGGAGAAGTTTGCATTTTCTGCATAAGCTACATTGCATCTTAAAGGCATTCGTCATTTAGACAATTTAATATTTGTAAATATTATTTTAGTCATGAAAAAAGCCAAGTGATTCTAAGTTGAAAACCAATCTATTGCTTCAAATTATTGAACTGACTGACAAAATATTGTTTAAATTGCATAATTGATTAAATTGTTCAACTCTAGCTATAAGTGCTAAGCTATAACACCCTGAAAAAAAGACAACCTAAACCCACGTCTCTATTCTACCCGCTGTAACGCTCTGTATAATGATGCTGATGCTGGACCAGTATCATAAATATCAGCCCCCTTGTGATTCAGTGACATTTGAAATACTGTATGTTCAGCCTAAATATGCAACAGTATATCCTCCCACATATCAATCAGCTCTGTGCTTCATTTGTCTGCTCATGTTGCTCTTTCATACTCCTAAAAAAAAAAAAAAAGTGCCAGGAATAACTGCACCTGCCGTCTCCCAAAACTCGAACTTCTACCACACAATAAAATGGAGAAGGCTTCAATAAAATGGTATTGTGTGTTTGGATTACTGTTCACCTTCCCATAGTGGGTGAATTATTGAACACCTGTGTGCTCACTGGAAATATCAGATGTTTTTCATGGCTGCGAAGAAAAGGAAGGGTGTAGGAAGCTATGCATAAACCATTAATAAAAGCATCAGATACGGCCCAGGATGGCTTCATTATCTGTTCGAATGGAAATGTTTTTGTTTTATTTTTAATAATTAAATACTCTTGAATGAGTGAGTTCAAATTATTATGTTGAGTCGATTGTTATAAAATAAAAAAACAATAAATAAAGCAATTCACTGTTTAGAAAACGACTTTATCCAATTAGCCTCCTTGGCTGCACGATCCATAATGCCATTTCCCATTGGCAATCAGCGGTGGCCCAAATTTGTCACCAGTTCTCATTTGCAATGCTCACACGGACTCGATATTTGGCTGAGTGTCACAGAAAATTCTTCCGCAAGTATTTAGCGCTGCACACCCATGACGTTTGCCATCTATTTTTGCAGGTGCCTGTTTTCACAAATCTGGGATTTCGAAGTTGCAAGTTTTTTTGGGTTATTTTTGGCACGTTAATTGCTTTCGCATATCCTATGTTCCTCTTTATTTGGTTCACTTTTTTCCCCGCCTGTAGTTGGACTAATTATCTGTGCTTTCACAGCACACAGGAGTATGATCTTTCCCAGTATGTCAGTCATTTGCAGATGAGATTCCCTGCTGATCACACTCATCCAAGATCTAATTTAGGCACAGATGTTGTATTTCCCCTTCGGTAAAGTGAGTTGTTGTTTCAGCTGCAGAGAAGCGAGATAAAGAATAATTATTGCTACTTGCTTTCATTCACAGACACTGAAATTAACACAAGATTAAAGCATCTGTCTACGTCACGCACGTCACTCCAGAATGTGTATTTAAGCAACCAATTGTGCCGGTTACAGTACTGCTATTTCTTCATATTAAATTAAATTAAACATTGTAGAATAAATTAAGGAAATGTAACAAATGCTTTACTGTGACAGTGTGCAAAGTGCCTAAACATACAATTTAAAAACTGGTGGGTTATGAAACAACTTCAGCAGCAACCTCATTTCCCCTCTTGTCTGTTCCAACCACTCAGTGTTCAGCATCACCAGTAGACTAATCACTTACAATGCACCTGTTTCCCACTGGTTTACGCCTTGAGTTGGATGGGTTCTCACATGCCTTGAGTTAGATGAATGTCTAAGATCAATGTTTGAATGATTCATAGGTCACTGTGTTGCTTAACAAACAAAAAAAAACATTCCTGTAAAACAGGTCAGGTACAGTGACTGGACTGAAAATGAGAGCCTGGAAAGCTATTACTCAAGACTACATTAAAAATACAAGAACGTCTGACTCTTTCGAGGCAAAATACAAAGAAATGATTTGTGGTTTAAGACTTTTGCTCAGTTCTACATTACCTTTTTTGGGGACTGGTATGGAAGGGTTGCATCAGGAAGGGCATCCAGCGTACAACCTGTGCCAAACTGTTGTGCGAACCAGTTCGTCTGCTGTGGCAACCCCTTAACGGGAGCAGCCGGAAGACTAAAACTAACTGTATATTACCTTTTTTAGCATGTTAATGTTGTTTTGCGCATTAGGGCCAAATACACTGATTAGCCCTAACATTAAAACCACTTGTCTTATATTGCGTATCTCGCTGAAACATTAACCTTTAAAGGTGTGCTGTGCCGTGCACCTTTTTCCATTGGACCATGTTCCAGTCCTAATGCAGCACCATATACAGCAAAATGTGATGCGTTGTGTGTTCTGACACTGTTCTATTAGAGCCATCATTACCTTTTAATCAATTTGTGTTGCAATAGGTCTTCTGTGGGATCAATGAGATTTGAGTGCCCATACCCTGTCACCCTGTCACCATGTCACCGGATGACCACTTTTTGAGATTTTGCTGTCCAATACATCGTAAACCTTGACATGTGCCATTGTAATAAGATTATCAGTGTTAAGCCCTTTCCCACACAATTCTCGTAAAAGGTGACTATAGTTTCAAAATTGTGGCTTGCCCTGGCTCCACCACTTTTTAACTTAATTAGCTGTAGCATAGCAGTGAAGGTAGAGCTTAGGCAAAATACACTGGCATTACATAAAGCCGTAGTAAAGCAGATGGTTTTGTATAGTAAGGACATAAATAATTCAGATTTCTTGAAAGCATCTTTACAGTGCATCGCACGGGATTACAGATATAGAGAGATGTAGAGAGCCGCCATGAATGTATTATGCGTGGAATGTGAAATGCTCTTACTTAAAAATCATTAATCCCACTTTTCATTAGCTTGCATATGGCACTGAATTTAACATGCAAAAATGATCGTAAATATAAAAAAATATATTAAGGTTCACTTACTTCTGATACCATCCTGGCATTTAAAATTCCTTACCATCATATGACCCTGTACCCCTGTGCTGTAAGTGAATTTGTCAGGAATGACCGCAGAAAGAATTAGAAAATAGATAGAACCTAATATGGACAGATCTACAAGCCATGAGAAGCTTTAGGTCTCTTAAAAATTGTTTGAGAATGTTTAAAAATCTCATCCTCCATGCCAGCAACTTGCTGATCTTGTCACTACCAGGTAAGCCATGATCCTACCATATGGCAACTCATCATGATTCATAAAATCTTAGAGATTTGTGTCAATAAATAAGAAAGTGGGAAATGGGATTTGAATACATCCCATCCATTTCAATAGATCATCACCTGCCAGTGCGTTTTGTAGCTTTAATCAGGTGGAGAACCATATTTGGTAACTTACAAGAAAGAAAATACATTTTTGTAGTAAATAAGTATTTGGGCACATTTTTAAGTTTAAATAAATGTGCTTTTGACTTGTTTTTTTAAATACATGCACTTTTATTACCTTAGACATGAAAAAACCATGTACACCAATCAACCATAACATTTTTTTCACCTGCCTAACATTGAGTAGGATCCCAGATTTTCCCACCAGAACACTAATGACCTGTGTGTTCTGACAACTTTCTATTGGAACCAGCATTAACCTTTTCAGGTCTTCTATTGAATTGGACTTTACGGGCCAGCCTTTACTTAACATGTGCATAAATGAGCCTTGGCTACCCATGATCCATGAAACTTAGCAACTTTAGGAAAAAAGTTTTTTTTTTTTGCCTAATATATCCCACCCAATTCCACATGCCATTATAACAAGATTATTGTAGCTGTAGCTACTGTGACAATTGCCAAAGGGCAACAGGAGCGAAGCCTGGCCCGTGTGGTCCAACCAATGTTTTGGTGGGAAAAGAAATCAAGACAAGTTGATATAATGTTATGGTTAATCAGAGTATAATAATTTCACTGATATTGATTTTAAACATAAAAATTGCAAAAATTTTAATTTCCAAAGATAGTAAAATAATGCAAAATAAAATTTTAATGATTGCTCTCTAAACGTTTAATTAGATGGGTAAGCACTGCTTTTTAGTCTTAGTGATCTTTTTTAAAGACTAAAGCATCTGCTCTATTTCTGGGTCACTAATCAAATTTAGGCAAATTTGTACAAAAGGTCAAATTTCTCTTGAATTTAATCCCACTTTACATGACATGACATGGATTTAATTTAATACAGATCATCATTACCAGCATTCCACAGTGCCATTAAAGCAAAACAGGGCCTGTACCAAGTACTGGGAAATTCTCAAATCTGTGTTTTAAGTGAAGAAGCACAATAATACGATTGTTTCTAATAATATCATTTGACTTTTTTTTTTATTAGAAACAGCATGAAAAAGCTTTTTGAACCACAATGTGGATTTATTCATGTTTAATTAAATAAAATAGGCACAGTTGAATACAACAGATTAAAAAATCTAATTGGATCATTTGAGAATGAAGAGTGCTGTGTTCTGCACTGTGACATCATCTAAAAGAAATTCTTTCACTTTCTCAACACAGATTGACTTTTATCAAAATAAACAAGTAAATTCATTAACAAAAACCCGGAGATGTTCTGGCATCTAAAGCAAGCATTTTTTTTTTCAGGTTGCTTAGCAACAGAATAAGAACAATGCCTTGAAGATAACAAAGAAAAATTGAATTTTTGACATCATGTATAAAACTATCATGTATAAAGACTTATTTATTACTGAAGTTTATCTAAAATTTTTATTTAAATATTTTTACTGTTTATGCATGTGTTTTTTTAGACAGTTTCCATAACCTAAACAGTGTCATAGGCAGAAAAGCTCTATTTTAATCAGCATTTTCTATAATTTTGGTCATTTTTAGGAATTTAGATACACTGTAATTTGACAGGTTTTCCCAGGACAGCATGCATAATTTAATCATTCATATAAAAACTACATTTTCTATCTATCCTATTCCCTTTTAACAACATATCACCTAAATGAGGATGGGTTCATACATTAACATACATTTATATCCAGAATTTGTATTCCTGTAAAGCTGCTTTGTGTAAGTGCTCTGTATAATCATCAGTGATTTCTTCATTTATTTTTTATTTTTATTTTTATTTTTTTTGCATTTAAACAATATACAGTACAAGAGATCTTATGCTTTTTATAAAGGTGTCATGAAAAGTAACCAAAAAAAAACAGTTTAACAAAAAAAAAAAAACTGCAATGCCTAGAGAGAATGGTTTGTGGGATTTATACCCAGTTCCTGTCAGGCTGTTTGCTCTCCGTGCCTGGTCACATGAGCTTGGACTGCGACACACACCAGCCTGGTCTACGTGACAGAAAATCTGGTACTGGCAAAGTGAATGTGATGAAACCTTGCATACAACACACACCATGCCGGAATCCCAGTGGCTGCTTCTGCAATAGTCAACCTGTTAGTCATTTAGTTTTAATCACTTGATCCGGCACTTTTTGGTGTATGTGTGATGCAGATAATAGGCTGTTAGGTTAAATATTAAGTTTAAAGAATCATGGGGGGAAAGAAGTGCATAAACTTGGAAATAATTCACACTTTAACAGACAGGAAACCATGTGGTACTTCAAGTCAAGTCAAGTAGGCTTTTATTGTCATTTCAACCATATATACGGTTTAGTACACAGTGAGACGAAACAACGTTCCTCCAGGACCAAGGTGCTACATACAACATATATTAACAACATAAATTAACAAACTAACTAGCTAATTAAGAAACCTAATTAGCTGACTAGCTGAGACGGGACAGATTTCCTTTTTTTAATTAACAAAAAATAATTTAAGTCCTATACATGGTACTTGACCATAGCTCTATTTCACTTCAATGTTTTTTTGTTTGTTTGTTTGTTTGTTTGTTTATTTTTTGCTGCATGGGTTATTATTCAAATTATTTCAAATTACAAGACACATTGAACACATTTTTTCCTCAAGGTTGACAGTTCAGCTTTATCCTGCCAGGTTTTAATAATGTATAAAGGGCCTCTTAACCCAGTTCCAGTAACTTCAATCTCATTAGTTGTTTTCTTTGCTTCATGCAGGTCAGTAAGTTGACCCTTTTAAAATGGCGACTTTATTTTTGCCAGGCAGTGTATATTTACTCAGACAAGGAAAGGGCATACATTTCAATGAAGCTGACATTAGCTAAATGCTGTTGAGCTTGCACGTAATTCTGACAGTGTCCAGGGGTTCCCATAACCCTGGAAGGATCTCCAATTTTACATCATCTAACTTTAGGACATCCGTGGCAGTCTTTGACCCGAGACATGGATTAACTCTAGACAGCAGCGAAAAAGTGCTAATGATCACCAATGACCATCATGATCATAATTTTTTACCACATATACTTAGGTCACCTGACATTGTTTGAATAATTGTGTCTTTTACTGTATGTATAGAATCTGCACACCAGAGTACACCTGAATAGATCACTTTACATAGATCTGAAAATTTTAATAACATTTTCTATTATTATTATTATTATTATTATTATTATTATAAATTTTTTGTTTTTACAATTTCTAAATTGTCTTCTTTTAGTCTGTTGGATTTTCATCTAACTCAATTACTCTCCACTCTGTGTTTCCCCTCCAGGACCAAGAAGGTGAGCCACTGTTACCGCATCGTGTACCGTCACATGGAGAGAACTCTGAGCCAGGAAGAAGTGCGTCTGATTCACCAGGCCATCGAACAGGCAGCTGAGAGAGAACTGGGTGTACAAGGGAGATTCTGATTCCTCCTCAGGCTGCAGCCACTCAAAGGCAACATGAAGAATGTGATTTCTCACAGAACGCATTGTTGTTGGTTGAAAAACTTCGATAAGGCAGGAGGTCATCGCTTCAAAGAAACGGCTTGCACAGACTCTACATTTCATCGTTTCATACTCGGCCATTAACTCACTTCTGGCTGCATTATTTGTTGTTATAAACAAAAATCTTCTGCTCCCACATGCACTGTGGACCTTGATCTCCCTCATTTTACCAGTTTCATCACTCTTATACCGAACACATGCAGTGTTCTTAAATCCCTCTTCTCCTGCCGCCTGCAGTAACCTTGCATCTGAAGCGCTGAGAAGCTGATCTTAAATACCTCCATCACAGCAGCGTGTCGCCCGGAGGGAAAGGCCTTTGATTTAATGCAGACATTCTGTAGTCTCTCTACTCCAGTGGATTCCAGCCAGCAGGGAAGACCAAAGGAAAATAGTCAAGAAAGGCTTGCTTTGCACTTATTTCTTATTTTGCATTTCTAAACAATTAAATACTTCCAAAATCTGATAGCTAACAGGTCCTGTAATGTAATGTTAAGTTTTGTAGAGATTTGGATGGTTAATAATAAACTCAACATTGGACAAATTGCTGCTGCTGTCTGAACAACTATAATTTTTTTGCTTGGCAGGACACCTGCATTGTTATTTAATAAATAAATGTTACTGATTTTTATTCATTATGTGATAAATGAGATTAAATAAGTAATTTGTACAGGGGCTTGCTGGTATAAGAAAAATAATTAGAGGTAAATTAATTATAGTTTTCAATTAATTATTCATTAGAGTTCCAGGACTGAATCTGAGTAACTGTTACTACCTCAAAGTTTATTGTTTTCGCACCTGCGAAAGTGCTTTATTCCTCTTACAGTATATCGCAACTTTTCGCCAGTGAATTCAAGCAGTGGTAAAATTTACACTTATAAAAGTAATGATAACTTTCGTTCTATCTGACTTATCCACTATATATATATTTTTTATATATATATATATATATATATATATATATATATATATATATATATATATATATTACTGAACTATGCTGTGTTGCTGGCACATATCTGTGCAGTTTGGATTATAAGTTTTTTATACAGCCACTGTGAAAATAGTGCATACTGCAAAGGACAGAACAAGTTTATTGTAGTGCGCTGGCAAGGGAACGCCACTTAGCCTATATATGTTTATTGAAAAAAAAAAACTGAGTTTTAGGGGCTGTGAAAATTAATCAACCATGAGTTGGCCATTGCCAAGACTTTTGTGTTTGTTTCTGTTTGCACCTGAACACCACTCTGGTTGGGGTTTTGGGTTTTGGGGTGTTTCTTAGCCAATGATGCTTATGATATGAGTTCTAAACTTTTTGCAGTCACTAACAAAATAAGTACAATACAATAACAGTTGGACAAAAATACATAAATAAAATAAGACCGAGTCGCCGGTGAATAAATGTTCTAAAATCTTTACAGTCTGGACACGTAAAACTAAAAATCTAATCATTGTTCATTTTTAAACCAACATCTCTACAGTACTCACTACCAGACAGTCTAGTCCAGTCCACAGCTGTCCACCCACAGCACTCAAAGGTCTGCTGCCAACGTCCCGGTGTCAGCCACCACAGCACACCCCCAGAGGCTGTGCAGAGCCATGCTCCAAGGAGCCAGAGCTACTGTACCTAGGTGGCACAAGGGGAACCTACCGACACAATACTGGGCATGATGTTTCACATTGTAATGTTTTGTCTGATTGGTGTGTGTGTGTATGTATGTAGGCCAAAAAGTTGCCGTTTTAGAATGGTCAAAATATTGGGCTGCACCAAGCAAAGACAACAACTCAGGAGATTTGAGTTGAATTACTTTAACTAGGTTAGGAACCCTTCAACACATTATCAAAACCTGGAAGGAAATGAGGTTGGGGGAAAAAATCATGAATGTATTAATAACTTAAACACTGGGTGAAGTTGCACTTTAAAAAAAATCAACAGTAAAAATTAGCTGTGTTTAATAGTGAACGTAGGAGCATTGGGACTGAACAGGTGTTTGGCCATGAGAAAACCACTTGTTATTCATCAGAAAAAAGTTCTTGAATATGCTTGGTGGCATAAGGATTGGGCTTTGGAGCAATGGAAAAAGGTCATGTGGTCTAATGAGTCGAGATTGACCCTATTTCTGAGTGATGGGTACAGCTAATGACCTGAATGTACTTAATAATCAGTGGAATTTTTGTGTTATTTACTCACTTACTTATTGTCTACACCGCTTTATCCTGTATACAGGGTCGCGTAGGCCTGGAGTCTATCCCAGGAGACACTCACACACTCATTTACACACTCACTGGACTGTGAGAGGACATCGGAGTGCCCGGAGGAAACCCGCCAAGCACAGGGAGAACATGCAAACTCCATGCACACAGAGGCAGGAATCGATCCTGGCTGGGAATCAAACCCAGATCCTGAAGGTGGAAGGCGACGGTCCTAAGCAAATAGCCGCCTTGTTTTTCTATTACTATTATTGTTATAATTTAAAGGTAACACAGTGGTGTAGTAGTTAGCACTGTGGCCTCATACCTCTGGGGTTGAGGGTTCGAGTCCCGTCGGTAGGTTAATTAGCATTTGTACATTGCTCCTAATGTGTGTGCTTGTGCACTACCGTGGGTTTGCACCCCACCCAGGGTAAACCCCATCTTGTGTCCCGAGTGCCCTGGGATAGGCTCCAGCCTTCCCGTGACCCTGTACAGGATAAGCACTATAGAGGACAAAAGAGATTATGATTTAAAATGAAACCATTTGTTTTACTGTTTTATCACGCAGTCGTTTTTAACTTTCGTATAATAATATTAGTTCAAATTCGCCTAAGTTTGTAATTATGATTCTTTTAGAAGTGTTGTCAGTGCTGGTCAATAGCACTTCGAATAAGCAAAGTGCTTTAATTGGATTTCTTACTAATGAGATTTGTAATCCTAGTTTCTAGCTTTAACATTAACTGTGTGACTTGTTTACCGGAATGCCAAAGAATATAACAGGAGCTATTATAGTGCACTTCAGTTGTTTTTCTTTCTTTTTTTACTTATTCATTAGGACTTTTAATTCATGAGCTTAACATAGAGTAAGACTAGACAAGGCAAGTTGTTATTAAAAATGTCGAGCAGGTCAGTAAGTTTGCAAGTGACAGCACAATGTGCTCACTTCTTACAAATATTTCATTTTGCTATTGTTCCTTTTTTTTCTTTTTCATTAGGCAGGCATTTAAAAACAAACACAGTCGTGAGTCCCTCAGTCCCACTATTGTGTGTTGGAGTAAGCAGTGGAACCTTTGCTCTGGTGCAGATGTACACTGGGACAGGTTGGGGAAAACTTCCAGCCACCAATATGACATTTGTTGGAACGTGGCAAAGAAAAGAGTGTTTTGCATACAAATCATTTCTGTATTGTGTGTGTGTGTGTGTGTGTCCCTCCCATGTTTATGAAGGGTAACAATAGAAAGACGGGATAGCCTCTTTTGGGATTGAGTTCAATTGCAGTCGGAGTAATGAATGTGTTTAGCAATCAAAAGCTGAATGCATGCTGCACGTATTTTTGAGCACTGAGCCTATACTCTGGGGTTTTAACGTTTTTTGTCTTATTGTGTTACGTTTGCTCAGAGCCACTTTGGATATGCAAAATTATATTATGCATTTTTTTTTTATGGTTAGGTTGGACATAAAAATGATTGGCAAAAATATTTTCTTCTTTTCTTGAGTTGAGTGTTGGGAACCCACTTGTTTTGCGGATGTGATGGTTCAAGGTTCGATTGATTTTTTTAAGAAATATGACCGTGTTATACTGCTGTATAAAAACAGGAGGAAAAATACATATTGTACTGTCACTTTTAATTCCAGTCTTTTTTATTCCCATTTTTTTTTGGGTGGGGGAAAAAAAGCACTTTATTGAAACAAACGTGTGTAAGAGAGTATAAGAAGAACTTTGTACAGAGAGAAGTTTTCCAAGAAAAAAAAAAACACCACTTTGTTACTTTTATATAAGCCAAACTAACACCTTGCCCTTGGGTGGTGGGCTGAAGGTTGGAGTTAATTTAAAGTTCTTTGCGCTATAACTTCAAATCAAGGGACTGTAGAGCGTGTGGGAAATTGGACGATGTTCAGTCTTCCACCTCTATGAGAATGAGAGAGTTGATTTTGGGGGTTCGAATACCGGCTTGTCTGGAAGCAGTGGAACACAGTGTGGGTCAATACCATGACCAGAGGCAGGCAAATACCACAGAGAGCGGTGTGGATCAATTGGTGGAAATTACATGAGGGGAAAAAGCAAACAAAGCATCCGTCATCCTCTGTGGGGTGGAAATAAGGAAAGGGGTTAGAGTGCTGTACCCTGGGGCATTAAGAAAGACGTTTATGGTGATATAGTCTCATCTGAGGAAATATCGACCCTCCACTGTGACCCGTAGATTCAATATTCTTTCATAAAGATAAGAATATAGAAATTTATACAAGACCTAGGTCTCGGAATACGTATCCAGATTGTTACAACAGCCCTAATCGGGGATGGTGTAGAAAACGTTTTGCTACATCATAGGGTAGCAAAAATTCATAAAGGAAGCATATAATAAAGCTATAGGATCACAGGTCTAATTTTATGCTGGACCACTGACAGCTTGGGAATCGTCGTCATCATAAAGATCCCTTAGGACTGGACAAAACCTTATACCGAGGTGTGATCACAGTCATCAACTCTCTTCTTTCTGGCAGGATGACAAGTCTACTTCATGTAGACTCAGACCAATGTTGTCATTCCTCTAATCTGTTGGAGCTAAATGGTATCAGACTCATCCAGGCAGTTAGCAAGAATTTAACACACTTAGTGTAAACTCTAGAAGAGAGCTAGGCAGCAGGTGTCTAACGACGCAGCGAGAGACGTGTACCTGCATCATTACTGTGCTTCATAAAGGCAGGAAGTATTCCATGGAGAAACATGTCAAATCAAGGCTTATAACAGGGTGTTAGCATGCCTCTATAGACCATATGAAACATGATAGTCCTTTATGTGCACTTCACATAAGTAGTGTGCAAAAAGTATGACTGGCAGCAGATTGGTCAGAAGGTATTGATTTATTTTTATAACGGCAATTCGGACAGTAATGCTGGCTGTAAATCAAGCACAGGTATATATTAATGAGCTTGTTCTAACATTTTATTGTTTCTATACAAGGAGCTCATTCACAGAGACTTGTTTGATGGATGATTTGTATGAATAGATTCAGTAGATTCAGATGATTCAGTGGTTAAGGCTTTGGACTACGGTTCGGAAGGTCCCAGGTTTAAATCCCATGACAATATGTCCCTGTTGGGCCCTTGAGCAAGGCCCTCAAGTGCTCAGATGTATAATGAGCTGAAAATGTAAGTCGCTCTGGATAAGGGCATCTGCCAAATGCTTAAATGATTTGCTATCGATGTTGAATAGTTTGTTAATTAAGAAAGAGAAATGTAAAAGCATTGATTATATAATTTTCAGCAAGAGGGCAATTGCTTTTAAAAGACTGTGTATAGCCCTGTTTATAGAAATGTACATCCTTAAACTCACTCACTCATCATCTATACTGGAGCCTATCCCAGTAGGCTTAGGCCACAAGGCATCCAACCTAGCAGAACTGGAGAGGATCTGCAAGAAGGAATGGCAGAGGATCCCCAAATCCTGGTGTAAAAAACTTGTTGCTGTATTAGTGCTTCTACTAAATACTGAGCAAAGGGTCTGAATTTTAATAAATCTGCAAAAATGTCAACAATTCTGTGTTTTTCTGTCAATACGGGGTGCTGTGTATACATTAATGAGGAAAAAGTGAACTTAAATGATTTTAGCAAATGACTGCAATATTACAAAGAGAATACTTTCTGTACCTACTGTATGGTAAAGGTAATAACATAAAGGGTCTATAAAGTAAAGAGTTAACACCTGGAAGTGTCATATATCCAGTCCTGTCAGAAATAGGGTTAATACTAGCATTAACGTGAGCCGCAGGCTATAGCAAGAGTATATTATGTTGTGTAATTATTTAGATCAGATCCTGTTAAGGGACGTGCCTGTGCTCCCAGGCTGGCTCTCCAGGTGACACCTGTATTAATCACACCACTGCCGCAGGTCCACCTCTTAAACTCCCATGATGCAGGCAAAATCCACTGGGCCCTACTGCAAGCAACAGGAGAACCAGCCTGCACTGCTCTCTTCAGCAGGCAAAGCCTGGCAGTGTCTTAAATCGCAATGTTCCTAGATTTGCCGAACTGAAAACCTGATACTAAATATAACATCCCTGGATGGGGTGCTATTTGAAACAACACCTCCTAATTAGAAACCAGGACATGTTGCCAGCAGCAAAACACTTAAAGTTGGTGAATTCCAACCTGCGAGTGCACTCGGTTTTATAAACAAATCATCTTAGGCTTATGTAACATTCATTACTTTAATAACTTTTAACAAATATAATAACTTTTTTTATCTATTGTGACTAACAAAGCATCTGTGCTATCTGCTTTAGCTTTCATGAAGCAGATCTTCCGTGGTGTG
Source organism: Clarias gariepinus (assembly GCF_024256425.1). Taxonomy (NCBI): domain Eukaryota; kingdom Metazoa; phylum Chordata; class Actinopteri; order Siluriformes; family Clariidae; genus Clarias; species Clarias gariepinus. The sequence continues at coordinate 33,786,870 of NC_071103.1, forward strand.
AGTAGCATTTCAAAGATGCCATTATGACGTGTGTCCCAGACTTATTTCTCACCGCTCTCAAACTGTTCACTTGTTATATTTCACATTCAGGTGCCCTGCAGCTATTTGTTTTGTGCCTGGTGTCAACTGGAAAAATGGGAGCCTGTAAGAGAAAAGGAGCGAGCTGCAGAAAATTAAAGTCTCTTTGATAGTGTAGATTTATTAAACTCCTCTCACAGAGACACCATAGTTACAGCTCAAAGCAGTACTGCTGCAGAAATACAATAATTAAGGAAAAGTTTTAGCTTTAGCGCTAACCAAAACTTACCAGATATGACAAATGGGGAGGGGGGGATTCTATTTCAGAAATATTGGCACCCCTCAAGAGAATGCTTAAAAGTTGTTATCCATCTATCTAGGAACCACTGTAGTTCCACACACAGTTCATTTTGGGATTGTGCCCTCTGAGACCCTTGTTCCCATGGGAAGAACATGCAAACTCCATGCACAGAGCATCCGAGGTGGGAATCAAACTCGGACCCTGGAGGTGCAAGGCGACAGTGCTAACCACTAAGCCACCGTGCCACCTAAAAATTGTTTTATATATTAAACAATTTAAGTTGTTATGTTATATTGTTATTGCTTACCTCCATCCCAGAACCAGGATTGTAAGAGAAGCAGAGAAGACATCAGAAATTGTGTGGTTTAGTTTGTTCTTGCAGTCGTCCATAACAAATGAATTGTTTACAACTGGTGCAAGATCAATGATGGTCTTGGGCTGTTTTGTCACTAATGTTTCAGGCATTCTTGTAAAGACTGATGAGATCATTAACGCTGCTTAATACCAGGATATTCCAGGCCAAAACCCATCTGGCCCTGCTAGGAGGTTCAGGTTTGGCCAGAGGAGCTAGAGCTTACAAGATAATGAGCCACTTTCAAGTCAACATTGAAATGTTTTAAAACTTCTGTTACAATAAAACCTTTGAGCTTTAACTGCAGTCATAATTTGCTGGTGTAAGCAGGACACCGAAGTCCACTTTATGCTGCTTATTTTACAGTTTCTCTAACTGGCACCATTTTTTTTTTTTTTAGATAAATGTCAAGCCATTGAGTGAAGCCATGTGCAGGCTTGTATCGACTCTCATGTAAGATGTATTTGACAAGCTCTACAAAATTTAAAGGGTGTTCACGAAAGCTAAGCCAGTGTTTCAAAGTGAAGAGATCCATAAATTTTAATGATTATAAAGAAAGAAGAAGAATTTATTCTTTGATGGTGTAGATTTATTAAACCCCTCTCACAGAGACATCATATTTACAGCCCAAAGCAATACTGCTGCAGAAATATAATAATTTGGGGAAAAGTTTAGCTTAGGTGGTAACCTAAAGGTGTCACAGATTTGGAATTAAGTTCTATTCCAGAAATTGTGGCACCATACAAGAAAATTTAAGAAAATTAAAGTTGCCATCCATCCATCCACCCATCCATCCAGGAACTTCTGTAGTCCAACTTTGGACCATATTTCCAAACCCATGATAGGACCCCTGGTCAACATTAACATGCACATCACCAATTTTTTTCTCCTAAAACATGTTCATAAACTGATAGATGATATGTTTGAATGCTAGAGAACACCAAACATGACAATTTTGACTGGAAAATTTGAGTTTTTCTGACAATAATGTATGTTGACATCTTGGCTATAAGGGACCATAAATACAGTACTGTGCAAAAGTCTTAGGCGCTTTATTATATGCTGTACCAATTTTGTTATATATGTTTATCATGTCTGCATAATTATATACAAAATCATTCAGTATTTCCATATATAACTTAAAAATTTATAAATAAATAACATTACAGGAGAATATATGCGTGGCTGTAAAGAAATAATATATAGTACAAGATAGACCAGTTTTCAGATGGAAACAAAAAACCTAATGTACACTCCTAGGATTTGCATAAAAATAGAAGGAGCGAGTGTGACAAAGTTACCAGAAGAACTCATATTAATTCTCCAGCAAGCTCAGTAAAACCTAACAACTGTTTTACTTATAGTACTGTGTAAAGGTCTCGGGCACATACAAAAACATGGCATAAGCAAAAGATGCTTTTAAAAACATTTCTGCATAAAAGAAACTTTTATAAAGAGCAATTAAGAGTAATAAAATGAACAGTCAATATTTGGAGTGAAAACCCATTGCATTGCGGAAGTTTTAGACACAGATTTGTGCAGTTTTATAAGAAAACAATCGTTAGGTTTTACTGAGCTTGCTGAAGAATAGCTTCTAGAAAGGTTCTTCTGGTACCTTTGTCACACTTGCTCCTTTCTATTTTTATTATTTATTAATTAATTTTTAAGGTATACATGGAAAAACTATATGAATTCCTACATAATTTTGCAGATATGATAAACATATATAACAAAATTGGTACAGCCTAAGACTTTTGCACAGTACTGTATATCTCTCAGAAATTATTTACATAATGTTTTTTTTTGTTCTGCTATGATCATTTTGGTCAAAGAGCTAACAGTATGTCTAACAATGTGTAAACCTATAATAATTAGTCATTCATTTATCTAATTTATCCTAATGTAATCATACTGCACATAATCCTAATTGGTTTAGTAATCAGAAACCAGTGTTCAAATGGTTGTGATGCTCTGGTGCTGATCTTGAAATATCAATTTTTAAAATTAATTTTCCCCCTTTCTTTTTAGATTTTTAAACTGTTCGAATGTTAAGTGTGGTTGAAATACACACTTTTTAGTTCAGAAAAAATGTTCTTAGTTCTGCAAAAATGTCAGAGGTAGCAAATAATAGCTCAACATATTAACTCTGTTCACAATTTAAATGCTTAGGCAAGGTTTATACTGTGGCAATGTTCAGTCTACCAAAGCAAATATTCTTAGAATGTCCTTTTTAAACAGATAGTTGGAAAAGGAATGTGTTAGTCTAATAATTCTGGTTTAACATTTATTAATTGTCAGATATCTCTCATAAATATTAAATAATGGACCAGATTAGTGAATTTTTGCATCTGTTCATTTCATGTCCATCTTGATGCTCACAATTATTATTAAATCCCATTAAACTATGTGGGTCAGGGTGATTGTGACAATAATCAGACACAACTGCATTTAATATTTTTTCTTAGTTAACTTATCTACATATTTATTTATAAAATAAATAAATAGGAATACATTATTAATTATGATATATGCATTTTGCCACTCAAGAAATATTTTAGCTATATCTATATCTATTTAAATAATTTCCTAGAATAAAAACTTAATTAAATATTGCTTTTGAATCATCCATTAATTCAATGACTTGTAATTTTGTAGTTATTTTGGCCTCAATATAAATTCCATATCTTTCCACTCACTTACTCATCTTCTATACCGCGGGGACCAGGAGTCTATCCCAGGAGGCTTAGGGTACACCCTGGACAGGGTGCCAATCACAGGGTACACACACGTTATGGGCAATTTGGGAACGCCAATTAGTCTAATCTACTTTGGACTATGGGAGGACACCGGAGTACCCGGAGGAAACCCACCAAGCACTTGGAGAACAGGCAAACTCCATGCACACAGAGGCTGGAATCGAGCCTGGCCGGGAATCTGGACCCTGGAGGTGCAAGGCGACCACTACACCGCCGTGCCGCCCATATCTCTCTATTTTTATGAAATTACTAGAAATCTATTTACTATTTAGCTCTGGCTTAAAAGGCTAGTCCTACAGCTGCCAATAAAATATTATTCAGAGTGCTCACTCTGAATATTATTCAGAGTGTATTAAGGCTTTGAGTTCTTGATCAGATGGTCAGTGGTTTGAGCTCAAGCTTCACCAGGGTTGCCGCTGTTTGGCTCTTGAGCAAGGTGCTTAACCCTTTCTGCTTCTGGGGCGCTGTATAATGTCCAACCCTGGCCTACTAACAAAAGCTGGGATATGCGAAGAATAAAGAATTTTACTGTGCAGTAATGTACTGTATATATGACGAATAAAGGCTGAACTTAAATGGACTGATGAGAACATGCTTTTTCATTTGTAGTCTGATCATTTTAAATGGAGCACCAGATTATAATGATTAAAACCATTGAAATGGTAATGATGTTGTGTAACAGTTCTGTATTATCATGTTTTCACTTTGATCATTTACTGAAATTACACTGGTATATTGGGAAAGGCTGAAGCATTGTGTGTTGACCCTCATTTCAAATTCAAATACGTAACCGATAAACAGGGCAGCACTGTGACCAGGTACCTCCAAGGTCGAGGGTTCCAGTCCTGCCTTTGGTTCTATGTGTGTGGAGTTTGCATGATCTCCCTGATGCTTGGGGTGTTTCCTCGGGGTACTCTGGTATCCTCCAACCATCTAAAGACATGCAGATTAGGCTGATTTCCAAATTGCTCATAGTGTGTGATTGAGTGTGTGTATCGTGCCTTATGCCCTGAGTCCCCAGATGACTCCAGACCTCGTGCGACCCTGTACAGGATAAGCAATATGGAAAATGATAGAAAGAGTAAGAGTGAGAACTGCTAAACATTTATACGCATTTTGCTTTTTTCGCTAACTGAAATCAACCTGTTGTCTAAAGAGAGAACAGCAACGTGTACTGGCTCTCACACCAAATGTTTCTCCGGTATAAACTAGCAAGGGATGTCTCAAAAATTGACTGTTTAGAGCACACAAGGACAAGACTTGAGCTCAGAAGGCAGGCATGGACTTCAGCCAGATAAGAGACACGAGGCAGTGAGAACACGTTGCCATGGAAATTTAGCTTGTTTCCAATCCGATCGGGTTTCCAGAAAGAAGCTCAGTTTACAAACAGCTGTTACAAATCTGCCTTGTCGTGTTCAACATGAAATCCCTGTTTTCTGTGCTGTTCCTTATCGCAGGAACCTCATCACGTTTCTCTTGGTAGATGCATCTTTCTTGTCAGCTCGTTCATGTGTCTAAAGTTGCCTAGGATATCTGTTTCTGATAATATGCATCACTTTATCATAGCATGTGATACGTCAGGGATGCTTGGTCTGATTAGGAGTCCTGTCAGTGAGAGTAATAACGACTTTAATGTCAGCTCTACAAGCAAAAGCTTACAATCAGCCTTCTCACATTAACACAAGGTGAAGCAGGCCGTATTGTTACCCGAGGCAAAGCGAAGTGAGCATGCATGAATCATAAGCACACACTCCATTCCATTCAGGTGTTTATTAGACTGCCAGGGAAGAGAATTGCTCCTGCATCACAACATGAATCATGTATTTTTATTACTGAGTTTTGTAGCCCAAATGCACAACATTTTCAGGTGAGTGGTGCATTTTTGCATTTCTCGAACATCATTAGAGGATTGTGATAAGGGATGAAAACGTGTTAATTGTAAATATTTAATAAACAGCATAAAAAATACTCAGAACCATCTCAATATAAAGTTGTAGTTTTTGGTACTCCTACATCTGGTTTCACCTCCTCCAGCTTTGAAAAGCTATTTAAGGATTATGACTAATGTATATGTGTATATACAGTATAAGGGGTCTTCTGCTTAAACTGGGACATTTGATTGTGCAGAATAAAAAAACTGTTATAAGAGCAACTAGCTTTGTTTCTCAATATAATCCCCGGCATCACTAGTGTTTCCCTAGTGCTTGGATACCATCTTGTCCTGCTTCATGTCTGAAACACTAGCCTCTCAGGAACTCCTTTGACATCATACCTAAAAATGCTTCCCCGAAGTCCTGTTTTTCACTACCCTCTCCCTATTTCCTCCTGTCAAAATTCTCCCACATTTCTCCTGATTAATGGAAAAAATTTACAACATTCCTCCCTTTAATTAACACAGCATGTTCCTGGTACTGTGCATACGTGTGAATACGTGCGTGTATGAGTGTGTGCACCCGTGGAGCAGACTTGTCAGAACTGTCACAACGTCCTCGTCTCCCATGCATGTGCGAGCAAATGCTGGGCTGCCATGAGACGAGAAGGATTGCCTCTGCTCTTCTCATGCAACTCCACTCTCTTATCTGCCCCTGGGTGCACACGCACACAATAAGGAACTTGCCAAGCTGAGATGTTGGTTAAAGTCTACAGTCATGTCCTATTAATAATGCACATTGCTGCATGCACTGTTTATTTCTATTTCTTTATTTGTTGTTTGTTGTTATTTATGGGCTATTATGCAATAGCTTTACTTGTCTACTGGAGATTGAATTGGGTTATATTTGGCCTATGAAATACAATGACCATCTTACCCCTCCATGTTTGGTTTTTGAAATCCTCCCTATGTTCTATGTCTCAAGGTTGTCAAGTATGCTTAACATTGAGCTATTTTAAGCATTTATTTGTCACATATACACTACAACACAGTAAACAGACAGGATTAAAAGCCTGTCATGGCAAATTTCGAACACTTCAACCATTTTCCAGTAAAAAAAATCACTGAGAAAACTTAACAAGTTTATTGAAGACAGACGTACACAGACAAATCTGAATCGTCCAGTCCAGCAGACAGAAGCCCCAAAAGAGCAAAGGAAAGCCCATGAAGGAAGCCAAAGATCCCGTGTAGAAAGCTCCCGTGAAGAAAAACACCCCCGTAGCAAGCAAAGCCCTGTAGAAAGCAAAGAAATGTAGAAAGCAAAAGCTATTTCTCTTTTTTGATTTTAGATACCTAAAAAACACTGTGTTGGTCCTTTTCATTCCTTTGTTTGATCCAATTTTTCTATCGATAGTGATTAGTTAATCATTACATCTATTATGATTTGTTTGGCTTGGTTGAGTGACAGCTCCTAATTCCTTCTCTTGCCATTTTTTTTTACCTAATGTTTTAACTTTATTCATTAATTATTCATATGAGGGTTGGTTTCCTGGGCAAGTCTGGCCATTAGCACTCAATGTCCAAAAAACTGAAGGCTGTGGTGTTTTCTGGTAGACCATGTTTGCCAGACTTGAGTCTTTTAAGCAGATTGTGATCACTAATTCAGATTCTATTATGTGTTAATTATTATGTGTATAGTACATTACATATTTAACTGTCCTACTCATTTCTACTAATATTGGTAGCTCTATCAGCCTCGTGAACCAGAGACTTAACTCGATGAGCAACAACTGCCAAATATGGCAGCGGCCATACATGAACCCAAACATGTGGAAATGGCATGAAGTGAGGTCAGGTCTTTATGGGGAATGTAGCAGTAAATTCCCACTGAGTTCCTGTAACTCTTGCGTCTGTTCCTCAAGTTGATGACAAGTTATCTGTCGATGTTCAAGGAACAGGAGTTTTCACCATTAAATGTTTTACTGCAGCTAAGAGTCTCATCGCCATACTGTGCTTGAAGTCTCCTGTAAATGTCAATTGGTTTAACAACTTTAATTTACAAGAAACTCACAGGTTTGATTTGAACGCTTTCATGTATCCCCAGTGTATGTATAACTCTGTCTTGTAGCCCTGTAAATGTTGATAATTTACAACAACTATGCCATGATCATAGTCCCAGAGATCACCTTTTTCCCCATTCCACCACCACCTGAGTAACTAACCGCTATCTATGGTGAACAGAAAAGCATCTGCCCAAATAAAACCTTCAGTTAATGGGGTACAATGGCAGAAGACCAAATCAGGTTCCACTTGAACCTGCATCATACTTCCAAATAATACCCATACTTAGTGTTTTGATGACAAACGACTTCAAAATAACCCACAGATGTACACCAGGTGAGAAGGCAATAGAATATGATTTACATCATTTCATATCATCAATCCATCCATCAAGTCTTCTCAATCAACGAGAAGAACTTTGTGTTATTTTTGCAGCCACAAGCAGATTGTGCTGTTCTAGACCCCCATAAGTACCCTTTCTGTGGCTTTATGTATTAGGAGACAACTGTACAGTAATTTGACTCCTTGGAAAAGCTCCAAAAACAGGAGTGAATCTTTCTTATCAGTGAGCATGCAAAACAAGTTCAAATTCTTTCTCCATGTTAGTTTTGTGCATTTAGGGCAGATATTTTTAGAAAGTGGCCCATGGCAGTTTGCAGAGGCAGCTGAGTTTGCCTGAAATCATCTCCGTTGTCGATATCACGCCTCTGCTGTGCAGCAAAGCTCACATCTGACAGAAACTGATGAAGACATTTTCCTCTGCTGTGGAATGCTTAATGAGATTGTACGCTTGTGAGGGAAAACCTTTCCAGATCCTTGTTATCCCTGTAAAAAGTATGTAGAATTGAAAAGAGACAGAGAGGAGGGGTGAGACATGTAGGTGTATCCCTGAAAGAACGATGATGTCATTGCTAGATTTCTATTTTCGGTGCGAAATGCAGCACTATTTGTTGGAGATGTGTTTTAATGCAATTTTTTACAGAGAATATCTGTGTGTAGAATGAGTATGCTGTTTTTTACTCATTGGTGAGCCTCTCTCTCTGACACACACACATACACACACACACAGAGTACTAACCCCATGGACCCAGCTTGTGTGGATTCCACGTGACCCATCTCAGACAGCGCAGGTGATCGTTGTATGCTGGACACTAGAAAAGAAATCAATTGTAATGTTACTGCGCAGATTCTTATGGCCTGAGAACCCAAAGCTCAAGCAATTAGACCAACTTCCTCTCTTTCTTTTTCTATTTTCCTCAGTGAACTTGCACATTCTCATTCTTAACACTCTGCTTCCACACAATCTACCTCACACTGCCGCGCTGTCTCTCAGCCTCCTGTCTCTCTCCTTCTGTCTTTCTCACCCTCTCCCATGTCTTTCAAGCCTTCTGTTACAATTTTTTAGATCTTTTTCTTCTCCACTACTCAGATTCTCTTTTTCACCTGAAATACAATATCAAAAGACATTAGTTTCGCTTTCTGTTTGGGTTTCAGTAAGGAAGCACAGGCTGCTGAAAATGATACTGTTGAGAAGATAACTGAATCCCCAGTAGAGTGATGTTTTGCTTTACTATATGAAATCCAGCTGAAACCATATCAGACATTCCCTGCTTGTAGCAGACCTGGAGGGATACCAAAAAAACTGCTGGTTTGTTTTCCAAAAGAAAAAAAGCTTATTTGAACAAGAGACCATGGCCCTCTTGCTCTCTTATATTTTAGAGAGACCCTTAGAGAGTCACATTCTGCATGAAGAATGGTTGGTGCAGCTATAAAATACAGGAAAGCTCAGTTGTTTCTTCACAACTTGATGATTGTCAACATGTGCGGTATATAACAGTTTGTTCTAAGAGCTCATCATACTTTTTGTTTTTTAGCAAACTAGCAATTAAATATAATTACCCACGAGAAGGTGATATTCTCTCACTTCATGCTGTCAAACCAAACACTTCTTGTAAGTGCAGATCTGAGAAAGAAGATGGAAGATTTACACAAGTCAGGAATGTCTTTTGGAGCTATTTTTAAACAATTACATGATTGTTCAAACAAAATCAGTTCAAACAATCTATCTGGAGGGGTAGCCACTTTGCCAAGCCCTGAAAAAAGTCCCAAATTGTCACCCTCAGCTGAGAGAAAATCGGTTTCGTTGCTGAGAAACAACCCAGGAACCACCAAGGCACAAGCCTGCCATGAACTTGAAGCTGGTGGAACACCAGTGTCACTGTCTAAAGTTCAAAGCTTTCCATGGACTAAAAGGCTGCCTCCAATAAAGTCTAGAATACTTCTGACCAGAGGTCTCACTTTTGGACGAGTAAAAGTGAACCATTCAACTACAAAAACACTGTACAAGCAATTGTGCATGGTGGTGGTAATCATGCGTCGGGGATGTTTTACTGCCAGTGGAACTGAAAGTGAATGGAAACATTAAAAAAGAATTATTCAGAAGAACCTCAGACCTTCAGCTAGTTAGTAGAAGCTTAGACATAACTGAGTCTTTCTACAGGACCAATAGAACAATGGAGGTCACCTGTTTTGATGGATCACATTTTCTCTTACATCATGTGAATGCGTGCATATGTACCATTTACCTGGGCAATATAGGACTTCATGTTGCATTCTGGGAAGAAGGCAAGACGTCAAAGACAATGTGAAGCTCTGGGCAATGTTCTGCTGAAAAACCCTGGGTCTTGACATTTGTGTGGATATTACTTGGATATGAAACACCTAACAAAAGCTATTGCAGACCAAGTATTCCTTAATGGCAGTGTTTGTTTTTTTTCAGCAGTATAATATGCCCTGCTGTACTGCAAAACGATTGAGGAATGGATTGAGGAACATGACAATGAATTCAAGGTGTTGACTTGGCCTCCCAATTCCCCAGATCTCAATTTGATGAGCATCTGTGGGATGTGCTTGGCTAAGTCTGATCCTTGAATGCCCCACCTTGCAACTTACAGGACTTAAAGGATCTGCTGCTAACACCTTGGTTTCAGATACCACAGAGCACCTTTAGAAGTCTTGTGGAGTCCATGCCTTGATGATTCAGAGTTATTTGGGTGAAGGAAGAGGGACCTAAACAATATGTTATGGCTGATTGGTGCATGCAGTTATAAGTGCTGCTTTAAATGACTCGTAATTCTGTTGTGTTTGTTGTGCTGATGCCATACTATTATGTCAGTGTCACTGAGGTGCTGAAAACAGTCCATCTCCTTGTACATTCCTAATAAACCAGCAAGGCAGATGTAATTTCTCCTGATATAATTACATCTGTGGGTCACAGAGCCTATTTCTCAGAGGCGGGGAGTAAAGGGCACTGTGCCAGACTCACTTAACATCTATTAAGGTGACCTGTAAATTAGCTTCACATAAAAGAAAGGAGAAGTAATCATGTTGACACCATACAGTTGCTCCACATGCTTGGGAGAGAAGGAGAATGGAGGGAATGTCTTATTAATCAATCACATTGCAGAGCACATTTCTTTATGAGCTTGTGCCCCGCTGATATCCAATAGGTTACAGTTACCTCCCGAGTTATTTCTTACTATGGTGAACTGCAGAACATTGCTTTATGTTTATCAGGTATCACCACTACACTGTGAGATAAGTGATTACTTAGATAAGCAAATTGCAGCTTACTAATCCTTCCTGTGTTGGATGTGCTTATAAGATAGTGAAAACAGGGGGAAGAAAGAGTAATATCCAAGCTGACCTAATGCCTGCAACTTCTTATAATGTCAGCAATCATTACAAATCCTTCAAATAAACAAGAATGTCAAACTGATCATATCAGAGAGCTTCCTTTTCATAACAAGCAGTGTGATGAATTATTTCTTCCAAGTAGAAAACCAGGCTTTTAGAAGGGTTATGTTTGTCACCGAGACTAATGTTTGTGGTGTTATTATTTTGCACTAAAGCTGGGAGGCAAATATTGCAACTGAGATGATCCAAATGTCATTAGAGGAGACAAAAGATATTATAAAGTGACGGTTATAAATGGAAAGGGTGGGCATACACTGTTATATACAAGTTATATGCAAGTTATTAGAGGATATTTGCATTACTTACCAGAAAGTAAATTCTAGTATAATAATGAATTATGTTGTTATTTTCCACCGATATATACAATGTTTGTGCCTGATATTGAAAAAATCTCTACCGAACACAGTAAATGTTTTGTTGCTTGTTGCCAGATGCACTTTACATCATTAAGATTGCTTGTAACATAGCTCTATTACAATCATATTGACACAATGCAGTTATTAACTGCAGAAAACATATATTTCTTTGTCTTGTTTTTATCTTAAGGGTGTAAAATCCTTTGCCATCTGCCACCTGTATTCTAATGCTGTTTTGTTTAATTAGTGGGTACTGTGCAGTTACTCATGCTTGCCCATGTGTTTATTGGATTGTACTGTCATTCTCCTTGTAACTTTGCACGCTGTCTTTTACAGTAGTGTTTAATTATGTCTACAGAGCTCTTATTTAGATCCTCTGTTATACCTATCTTGGACACATTGCACTTCATCTAACTATGTAGAATAGAATAGAATAGAATAGAATAAAGAAAAACAAAACCTATTGAAATACAGCTGAATAGACCAGAGTAAAATAGGTAACAGCAGAGTACACCAGAATAAAAAAAGGGGGTAAAAATTATAAAAAAGACTTGCAGATTAGGCTAACTGCCATTTCCAAATTTCCCATAGTGTGTGAGTAAGCAAATACTTGTAAGTGCCCTGTGATGAACAGGGCACCGTGACTAGGATGTAACCCACCAAGTGCCCGAGTCACCTGGGCCTCTTACAACCTCTTAACATTGTGTTCTTAAATATTTGTAGGCATTGGTGGGTCAGTGGTAGGTTTTCGGTTTCTCGCCTGCCATGCGGAAGGGTAGGGTTCGATTCCCAGCCAATGCCCAAAACCCAGCCACTGGATCCAGTCTCAAGGCATAAAATCTGACTGAATAAAATTTTTAAAATCTAATCGACCTTCCCTGAGATGCAATCACAAGATTTTTAAGACACCCTATCCAGCTACCCCCGCCGGACTGAGACTATCAAGCAGCTCTAGGGAAGTGAAGATGGCCGTTTTGTGGACTCTTTATTCTGGGTAAGTATTTATTTATTTGTTTTAATAAAATAGGTTTCAGTTAGCGTTATATACAGTACACGAGGTAGGCGTTTTTACTCTTATACTTGTTATACTGAGGCACACTGACATTACTGAGGTGAGCTTAGCTAAGGTTAGGCTTTAAAATGTTAGGTTAGGCAATGTTACCACCCTGTACAGGAGTTAGCCAGCTGAACCTTCATAATCGTTTTTATCTTTCCCCCCACTTTGACCTGATTTTTGCCTAGCAACAGTGTCCTGATCCATTCCAGCAAACATGGCCGTGTGAGCAAACAAAAGTTCGGGAAAACCCAGAAGTGTTTAACAGTTAAGGCGTAGTGGTGCTTCAGTACTCTGTAAGTTAAAGGACAATAATAAACTGTCGCTAATGCTCATCCACTAATGTTATATTGGTCAACTTATTTTTATAAAAAACAAATTGAGTACATAATTAGTCAATTTAAAACATCACTCCAAACATGAAGTTCCTCCTGAGAATGACAGTAAAACCCTTGAAATTATTAACCCCTTTTAAATATGTAACAATACGTAGCTTTAACACATGAGTAGAATTTCAGAAACATTCTAGCTATATTAATATATTTAATTTTTAGCATAACTAGATATTTTATAAAATTCATCATCTTTGTCTTTAAAAGACTGTTCTTGTTCTCTTTAACCAGAGCTCTGCTGTTGAGGATTTGATCAGACGGTTGGCCTTTTGGACCTGCTGGAGGAGCACGAACAATGTGTTGGAGGGGACTGTAGTCCTTGAGGGTCTGGGTGACTATGCAACAGTTTTAGGAGTGATGTTTATACAGGTCTGTGCTCTGTACACTGAATCCTTAAAGGATTGAACATTCATCTATGAAGCAATCCAAACGATTTCTATTGGACTTAAAGAGACAAGCTCCCCTCAGATTCACATGCTAAGAAACAATGCTAAGAAAACTGTTTCTCATTGCTAATTTAAAAAAATGGTTATGATATTGTAATTTAAAAGAATTAGTAAGCTACTGATCAGCATTTAGAGTTATCCAGGGTTTTTTTTCTTGACCTTTTAACAAATTAGAACCTGTTTTCTTCTGTTTATGCAAATCACTTTTTTAACTTTGGCTAGTTTGGGAAGAATAAAGTAATGTTTGTGTGCTTTAATTGTTGGGGTATTGTTAGGCTTTTTTACTTTTATAGGAAAAACAATCACTTGAACTAACTACATCAATGGGCTACAATAGGAGACAACTTACCTTTTCGAGTAGATAAAAAAGTTGGGCTAAGTCAACTCTAGACAAATATAATTAATTGAGCCCACAACCAATACTACTTGATTTACTGTTTTAAAATTTTGAATTACAAGTTAAGTCAACTTGAGATTTTAAACTGGGTACAAATTGTGTCAGCAATACTACAGCAATGTGCAATATTTTGTTTGACCAGCCAATTTCTCTAAAAGTTGAATAAACTTAAAAACAGCGGTGCAACTTGTTTAACTAAATGTTTTTACATTGAGACAGCTTTTTTTGTCTTTTTTTTTTTACAGTGTACAGGATAAGCAGTATGGTGAATGAGTGACAAACTAAGACAGAGTCAATGTCAATAGATTAGATTGCAATAAAATAAGATGGCACAATGAAATAGAACAGAACGGAGAAGGATAGAGTCAATTATATAACATAGAGGCCAGAAAAACAAAATACTGTATATAAGATTAGAACAGAGAAAAGTAGAGTAGAATATGAAATGAAAAAGAGCTGAGTAAAGGTGGAATGAAATAGAATAGGACAGAACCGAGTCGACTGGACAAGAATACAGAATAATATAAAAAAAATATATATAGAATACGATATAACAAAAGAAAGTTGAGTAGAACAGATTGGAATAGTGTGGAATAATATAGAATAGAACAGAAGAGAGTGAAATAGCATGCAAGAGAACAGAGTAGATGAGTAGAATAGTATGGAAAGAAATTAAATCAGACAGAATAAAATAGAGAAGGATAGTGTGGAAAAAAAAATTGAATAGAACCAAACAGAGTAGAAGTGGAAAAAATCAAATAGGACAGAACAGAGAACAATATGACAGAAGGAGTTGAATAGAGGAGAATGCAACAAAACAAAGGATTGAACAGCAACTAAAGGTCTATATTTTTATTTTTTAGGTCTATTTTTTTATTATCTTTCTCTCTCTCTCTCTCTCTCTCTCTATATATATATATATATATATATATATATATATATATATATATATATATATATATCATTTTAAGACACAAAGGTCAGCTGTTCTGGAATAGTTCTTGCAAGAACAGTATTTGAATTTTTTTATTTGTAAAATGAGTAGCAGACACACCTTAATACCAACTGTTCAAAGGAGATTATTGCTGATTGAAATAAATAAAAACCAGTAAAGACCATTGATGTAGTTTTGTTTGTTTGTTTGTTTTTTGTAATACTAATCATTTACTATTACCTTTTTTTTATCAGGCCATAGAGCCCTAACCTCTGAGCCTGCTTTAAAGTTGGAATAAGGGACTCATTTTTTTTTCTTTAATAGAATCTGCTCCTAATTCCAGATGCACTTCACTGTTTCCATCAATCACCCTAAAGCATTCTCTAGTTTGTCCCTCAGAGTAAACCCTTTAATATTTTATAACAAACCCTACAACAGAGTTTTACTTCCAGAAATTGTCCCTTTAGAGAATGAAATACTCCATCCAAAATACCCTACAGGTAATCTCTTATGAAGTGTTTGGTCTTCTTAATGATCTCTATGTCTTGTTAAGTGTTGAAGCATATTTCTGTAGCTCCAATCTCTTATGTCATTATACAGAATAAGAACATCACAATAGTGTTTGTGTACAGGTAGACAAAGCAGTTTTCAAGCCTAAACTCTTGCTCTCACAAATGCACATTTGTTGGCATAGTGAGTCATATATTGTTAACACACTGTGTCTGTTGTATATCCCCTAATGGGAGCTATGTGTCAACTGACTGACAAAATACAATAAACAAGTGGTTTTATTTAAAACCTAAGGTGTCTAAGAGAAAACAGGGCTCTACAGACTCCAAAACCAGCTGGCGTAAGGTCATTCTAAAGCAAAATGAATGAACTTTTTAGAAAAGTTAATTGGGTTTATTGTAAACTTTGATGTAACTATATCGCTGCAATATTACTGCTATGGAATAAGTCCCCAAATCAATTAACCTGCTTAATCACATCTGTTGCTGTTAATCATAGAATTCTTTGAAAATTGCATGCACCCTTTTTACTGTTAAGAACTAGAGACTATGACCTGAGGAGGTAGAGACATTATTGGTTTGGGGGAAAAAAATATTGACTAGTTAAAGTAATAATTATTTAAGCTAAAACATGTATCTCTGGCTATCCTTCATGATCCCCCGGTGGTTTCCAGAAAGATGTGAGCACCATACCCATTTATTTGGATTTGGTTTATTTGGAACAGCAGGTGGAAAGCTGAAATAGGATGAATAGATACACACCCGGATAAAATAAATGGCCTAATATGTATAAGAACTATTATAAGACATTGCTGGTCTTCTTATCTGACATTGTTGGTACAGGTCAGCTGTAACCAATTATTAGGGTAAAATTGCATCCATTTTTGTCCAGGGCATACTTATGAGACAAAAACCTGTGAGCCAAATAACTGACAGTCATTTCCATTAGAAAGCTTTTATGTTCCTATCTCAGAATCACCTAACCTCATTGCAGCTAAAGTGTGCCACTGAAATGCTGGATAAATTTCTCCATGCTGACTTCCCAACAGGAGAATCATGCATAATTAAATTATTGATTTTTTGTGAAATTCTCTTAAAGGCTTATTGAATTGGTATAATTTCTGTCATCCTTTCCTCTTATTCGCACCCAGATTTCAGTTTTAAATTCACTGACTTATTATGATTAAAATCTGCTAAGTATAATCACCCTCTAAGGAAAAAGTTTTCATCCAACGTTAGAGAATAGAAAAAATATACTCCAGTCATCCCCAAGACAGAAATGGGTCATAATGTAGTTTGAGCTCAATTAAAGTGGGAGCCATGTGGAGCATTATAGAACCTCATTATCTGAGTCTGAGTGTCAGCAAATCCATCTTCACAAATCATACTCTACACATTTGATCTATGATGACTGTCCTTGTTTTCCTTACATTTTTGATCCAGGCATTTAAATACTGAAATGAGTTTATCTCAATTAAAATCTTGTGTGTGCTATCTGCAGGTAGTATTGCAGTACACAACTAGTACACAGTCTCATGTGCTATGTTTTTTAACGTGCTACTTATAGCTTAATTACCCCTCCGAATTACTCCATAACTTATCTGTCCACTGCATACACAGTGTTCCACTGACAGTTATTTGATTGATTTGTTCGTTTATTTGCTCAAGGCCTAACGTAATAAAGTAATTAGCAAATCCCCGGGCCTCTGGCAATGAGTAGAGCTTTCTGTAGAGGACAGGAATAGTGTATTTCTTTCTCCTACAAAGCCCAGCAATGACAGCTGATTAATCACAGTTATGCCTTCTTTTCTAAGAGAGCTCCAAATATCAGGCCAAGTAAAGTTTATAAAATGCCCATTGTTTCTGCTGGAGGCAGTCTGCCTGCTATTCAAAGAAAATGGTTAAGTCTGGATTAAAATACAAATTAACTGCTTAAATGTAACTCTTGTTCAGCTTGGAGCATTATTTACTGTGTGTGTTTATAAATTATAGGACATGCAGGTGGTTAGGAGTGTGACAAATAGAAGTTTACACCCATCCATAAAGAAATTTATATATGTAACATATGGATGTATATATTTGCATATATCAGAGAAAGGTTTTCACATGTTACTGTACATATACAGTCATATACTGTATGCTATAATTATGTATGTTATGTTGTATGTTTACCCCATAAATGTCACATTTACAGGTTACCCATATATGTAAATATAGAGAATATACACAAATATATATATATATATATACACAGTACATTAACAAAACATAACTATATATATATATATATATATATATATATATATATATATATATATATATATATATATATATAATTGCTAATTTATGTTAATGTTATGTTGTGTTAATGTTAAGGCTGATCAGTGTATATATTGTATATGAGTGTGTAATGTGGTAATTGACGAAAAATACACATGCACACACAAATATATATATATATATATATATATATATATATATATATATATATATATATATGTGTGTGTGTGTGTGTGTGTGTGTGTGTGTGTGTGTGTGTGTGTGTGTATTTTTCGTCAATTACCACATTACACACTCATATACAATATATACACTGATCAGCCCTAACATTAACACAACATAACATTAACATAATTTATCAATTATATACCAGTAAACAGGACAGGATCATGGGAATCCAGGTCTCACCCATGCATACAGAGACCAAAGGCTGGTACTGATAGGAGAAGAGCCCAAGACCACCAGCCTGGCTTAAAAATTCCCCTGATCCCAGTCAAGTGGATCATACATGGGACGCACTGAGCAAACAAGTCCGATCGACTCAGGCCCCACCCTGCAAACCACAGCACCCAGAGCATCATCAACATCCTGTCAAGCAACATCCTGGTCAGACACCACAGCACACCCCCGGGGGTCTTGTAGAGTCATCCACTGAGGAGCCAGAGCTGCCCAGGCAGCACAGGTGGAATCTACACAATACTGGGCATAATGTTTACCCTTGTTATGTTATGACTGGTCTGTTTATACGTGTGTATGTGTACAATGTGTTTTAAAATATCCAAATATATTTCATTTTGAATTTGATAAGTTAGTATTTATACAGCAGAATGTCTACAGTAGTCCAGTACATGCAACACCATTAAGAGGGAAAACTGCTGACTTGACAGTTGTCCAGAAGATGATCAGCAACACCATCTATGAGAAGGGTAAGCCACATATTACTGTGCTTGACCCAGTGATACAAATGAGCTGAAGGCTGCTATCAAAGCAACCTGGTACTCAATAACCTCCACAGTGCCACAGGCTGATCGCATTCATGCCATGCTGCATAGATGCAGTAATTTATGTTAAAGGAGCATCAACCAAGATTTGAGTGTATAATCAAACATATGTTTCAAAAGCTGGATATTTTTATTTTGTAAATTCTTTTTTAATTGATCTTGATTTGGTCCCCCCCCCCCACACACACTCAGCTGTACGTACATCCACCACATAGGTTCCAAAACAGAAAACAATCTATATGCATGTCTTCCTCGATTTATCAGAGATGGTGGGACCAGTTGAGCAGTGCTGGAGAATTGTAGGGAACGTGGTGCAGTGAGAGGTATGATAAGAGCTTTGAGGCAAGTGGGTGCTGGGCCGTTTTTAGCTTTGTAGGCAAGCATTGCGGTTTCAAATTTGATGCGGACAGCTACAGGAAGCCAGTGGAGGGAACGGAAAAGCGGGGTGGTGTGGGTGAACTTCGGAAGATTAAAAACAAGTCGTGCAGCCACATTCTGGATCAACTGCAGAGGATGAATGGTGCACAGAGGCAGACCTGCCAGGAGTGAATTACAGTAGTCCAGTCTTGAAATAACAAGGCTCTGAACAAGCACCTAAGTGGCCTGTGTGGAAAGAAATTGACGAATTCTTCTGATGTTATAAAGAAAAAATTGACAAGAAGCAAAATCTAAAAAAAAATGAGGGATGCCTCAAGAACACTTTTGCACAGTGCAAAATTATATATGTGCTCAAAAATTTGGAATCACCTTAATTTCTTTGTTTTTATTTAGTGAATTATTTGCTACATTCTAGAACAATATGTAGCAGTCAGTTTTTTTTTTTATTTTAAGACATGGAGGTTAGCCTTTCTGGAATATTTTTTTGCAAGAACAGAACAGTATTGTCAAGTGCATTCACAAATCCCATCAAGCACTATGATGAAACTGACTCTAATGAAGACCATGAAAAGCAAGACCAAAACTTACCTCTGCTGCAGTGAAAAAGTTCATTTAGAGTTACCAGCCTCAAAAATCACCAATTAACAGCACCTCATATAAGAGTTGTTATAAAGGCTTTACAGATCATGGGTAGCAGATACATTTCGATATCAACTGTTCAAAAGAGATTATTGCATATTTTGGATGCCTTCAGCAATAGTTGGAAAGCGGCCCCAAACTTTTGAGCCCTTTAAAAGGATTTCATATATACACCACATATGGTGTATATTTGACATATTTGAAATGCATATAGGACCATGTATTAAACTTCCACATGGGGCAGCATCTGCTGGGACTTCCTGGGCTTTTCTTGGCATTATATTGCTCTGGGGTGATCCAGTGATGCAATGTGTAGTGTTGCTGTCTCATACCTCCAGGATTCCTTGTTTGACCCGGAGCTAAGGTTGCTGTTGGTTTGGAGTTTGCATGTTCTTCGAATATCCACATGGGTTTCTTCCAGATATGCTAGTTGGATTGTCTTCTCTAAATTGCCTATAGGTGTCAAAGACTGTGTAAATGTGTGTGCATGGTAATCAACTGTATGCAGCTGATCAAGAGTCCCAACCCAAAATGCACCATGGATAATGCATAAATTGTTAAGCTATGATATATTTCTGTTAATCTGACTTATATTGAACTATGTCATGCCATCTGAACCTTTTTGTGATTAAATGCTCCATCAAAATTGGTATCAAGAGGTTTGGCCCTGTGTATCGAGCAGCGTTCTGAGCAGGTTGATCAAACTGCCCAAATCCAAATGAAAATGTTAAATTAATTTGCATGCTGATGTAATGGATCCGGTCTTTTCTGGAGCTTTTCTCATCTCTTCATCCCTTTCTCCAGTGTTTTTTTTCTACTAAAGCTCTCTAGAGGCTTGTCGAGAAAATTGCTGTGGGCATGATGTGAACCATGAAAGCGCTAATACAGATGCAGATTAAAATATTAGCTTTGTGAGTATCCTGTTTCAATATTCATGTTTAAATAAGACTCTGAGTATATGCCCACCGTTTCATTTCCTTGGCTGCACCTCTTTAACAAGGCTGGAACATGACAGGAGAATCTGGTCTTGGTCGTCAGAGGGGAGAAAAAAGAAAAAGAGGGGAGAAAAAAGAAAGAAAGAAACGCTGATTTTCGTGTTTTTTGTGACGAGAATAAGAATGAGAAAGTTGCATGATCTGCATAAATCTTGTTACATAAATGTAGTGATGAATTTCGTTTTCAAACAAGTAGTCTATTCAAATCCACTCGACCAAGATCAATAATCAAGGTAAATATATATCAATGTATCAATAGTTTTTTTTTTTTAACGCGATGCTAAGTTGGCATTTTTAGTGAAAAGATGTCACAAATTTTCCCTCCACAATAAAACAAAACGTCAGAAAATAGCATCACACCATAATGTGATAAAAACGAACCATCTAATTCTAATCAGTCATAAGATTATTTTATTTTACTTATGTGGGTTTTTTTTTTTACGTTTTTTATTATTGCCCCAAATTTTGCCCCCTTTTCAGTTCTAGTCTAATTCTGTGAAACCCCGATTTACAGCGATTCTAGGGTATAAATAATTTATTAAAAAAAAAAAAAAAAACATGCGCTCATATTTTATTTATTATTTCAAACTGTCAGCTTATAGCCTACCATTTATTTGAGCCTAGATATCGGTCAGCCAGAAACGGACTATGTATTACATTTTAGAGAGCTTGCTTCTCTTGCACAGTTCTTGCATTTTCTTCATTTTATATTTCCAGCACAAATGCTTCAGTCTGTTTTAGGTCCTTTTAAGCACCTGCTTTCTTACAATATACTGAAAGCTGCAATGAGCTACACTGCAAAGATTTAATGTCGGATTAATTAGATTTCATGTTTTATTCATTAAAGGCTACAGCTTGAGCTTAAATCGGTGATATTTCTCTTGATTATTATGTTTCAGTCTTGTCCCTGCCAGTGATAATGGAAGCCTGCACGTTACACAACACTCAGTCTGCTTTATATTTTATTAATAATCAAACAATACGCCTTTCTTCCACAGAGCCAGTGCTGTAGCTCTAAAATCCCAGTCATTCAGAGTATGAGAAATTAGATAGGCTATACCTTTCTGAAACATAACCTCTGGGGAAAAAACTAATTAACTTGACGTGTCTGATATTATGTTTATTTAATAATTCTATCATAATTAAAAAAAAAAATTCTGCATGTTAAATAGCTAAAAAAATCTTAACCAATCCATGCGGCTCATACGCAAAGTAATGTTAGCTTACCTAGATCAGTTTGAGCCACAAGCAGCTGCTTAATTTCACTAAACGAAACCACGTGAGTGTTTGCACACGTATGTTTGTTGATTTCTGGTGATTGTAGGAGGAAATTTGGCTAAAATTATTCAAGCAAATTCTGAAAGGAACGTTTATACTGGAATAAAGTGGATTTGACCCCTTTTGAGAGCCAGTTTCACTCTTTCAGTAAAAGCATCATACGAAAATACACTAATATTTAATTTCCCCCAAAACCATGTTTAGCAGGGTAGAGTTTCAGTGTAAATATAACATGATTTGGCTGCAATAACACGCAACCAGCACACAGCAATAGACCAAACACCAAGATGTGTGGCAGTGTAAAACTGAGATTTAACATTTAAAACACACACACGCGCAGGCGCGCGCGCGCACACACACACACACACACACACACAAACAATTTAGCCTGAAAACACTACTGATTGATTATGTTAAAAATATTTAGTTCCCAAAATCATTGTAATTTAAAGAGTCATGATTAAGGCAAACAAACAGACCGTGCACATTTTTTTCAAACATTAATTCATTTATTTAATGCTTTTATGTCTCTTTTATTAGTATTCTTTTATATACCTGTATATCAATCTGTTTTAAAATGGTTTCTGTTAAAGTATCTTTCTCTATTTCAAACTCTTCTCACATAATTTCATTTATACTTGTATGGTGTTTGGAATATTTATATAGATATATTTATATGCAACATCCCCTGGAGAAACAAAATCAACAAACAAACAAATAAAATACACTTTTTTTCGAAGGCAGTGAAACGAGATGCCTTGGCAACATCAGATAGCAGCCTACAGCTAGCTAACTTCACTTTGTGCACTTTATCAGGCCGGTGAAGTCTCATTCTGAATGATGTCGTGCTACGATAGCCTACGGCCAAAACTGCATACTACTGTACTACACGGGATTTTGCTTTAGTACGCATGCGTGAAATAATAAACCTACGCAGTGGTACACTGTTTAACATGCTGGCCTGTTTTTTTTTTTGTTGTTGTTGTTTGTTTGTTTGTTTGTTTTTTTTTACCAAAAATGCATACTTGTGGAAATAAAAAAAAAAGAAAACGCAAACAAAGAAAAGGAAATTAAGAAAACTGTAACATTCACCACTTCATATGCTGCCAATCATAAGCCTGGAAAATATAATTATCCCGTTTGTAAACTATATCTAACCTACCTTTATTATGACGTCATAACATTCAATTAGGCTTTTTAAGAAAATAAATGTTTTATTTGTATTTTTGTACGGTGGTATGCGGTTTTGGGCGTATCACTTAGTTCTTTACTATGTAACATAACCTGAATGCACCACCCTTTAATACAATTTGTTTAAAAAAATAAAAAATAAATAAATCTTGGAATGGTTGAAACACGGGTCAACAGTCTAATCATTCACTGTTTTTTTCTCGCTACATTTGACATTAAACACCTTTCCTATTTTTCCCCTTTATAGAACGTACAATCTACCATCGATTAAAGAATAATTCGACTCGAAAGTGCTAACGTCGCTAACAGTGTATGAAAGCAAATATCCACCAAATAGCATTATGCAAACAGGCTACATTCATCATAACTTGCACAAGTTTTCATTCATTGTTAGCTGCATTAGCCTATTTGATAGAACTATCCATTTAAATGCCTAAGATCATTCCTGAGGTTTTATTATTAGTCGTGTTATTATTATATCAATCTACCATTATTAGAGATGATAATCAAATCATCAGCACTGTTTACAGGTCAAAACATCACACAGGCTATTTCTCCATTACAGTAACATTATCTCGTCATTATAAATTTGGCAAAAAATGAAATAAATCAAACGATTTGACAAAAAAAGAACACCTTTCAGTGGAAACTGAGACGCTGAGTGTAATTTGGCTCGTGTGTGTGTGTGTGTGTGTGTGGATATTTATTTCTCTATGCATGATAGATTAGATTATCAAGCCTACAGCAATAATTACTTCGTTGCAGGCGTTAATGTAATTCCACAAATTGATCATCAAAAAATGACCGTGATTTTCAATCGACATCTGTTAAATATTTGATGAAGTGGACTCCTCAGGTCAGGCAGATGGAGCATTCCCTGAAGACGCCTTATTGCCATTGTCTACAGCAAAAGCCAGTCGTCTTCTCCGGATGAAGCGTTGTAATAAAATCCATTTTGGCTGAACGTGATTTCTGATCGTCATATTTTAGGCTATTTTTCTTTTTCTTATATGGTCGTGGTGATAGAACACTCGTCTGTCGTTTTCTTCTTGGCCCACCCCCCTTCCCCTCCCATTCTGTCCCCACTCAAGGTTTCCCCAAGGTATTCTTCTTTTCGTCATGTGAGCTAAAAATGTCTTTGTGTAGATCTTCTGGGTTTGGTGTTGGTTTGCTAGAACTGGATCCATGTGAGCAGGGCGGAGAGGGAGCTGAGCAGCAGGGGGAGCCCGGTTGGAGAGGCTGATGGTGTGCTCGCGTCGTTTACTCCACCGCACAGTTCAAACAAACTGCCTTTAAACTCCAGGTTTCTGGATTCCTTCTTGAGTTTCTCCCACAGCTCCGTCGCTCCCTCCTGGCAGTCCGCCAGTGCTGTGGTGGCACACGAGTGGAAGTCGTCCCAATATCTGCGAGAAATCAATGTTTCATCAACGTTAGCGTCTGAGCAACTCGAAACGCACACAGTCACCTTGCTTTTTTACTATTATTATTGAGCAAGTACAAATCAGCTACTGAGAACGAGTAAAAAGTGAAAAAGCAAAACACAAATTAACAAATGACAATAGGTACCCTTCATCTCTCTCTCTCTCTCTCTCTCATATAGAGAAGGGAGCGTCAAATGTCAGGAATGGCGGGTGGCAGGAAGACCATTTACAAGGCAAGTTAATATTTAAAAATTTTCATTGACTACACCTGGGTATTGTAGTCCACTATTTTATAGGCTAGTCAATTTTAGAAAGAAAGCAATATTAAGTGCCTACAGTGTAGCGTTTTAAGAAGCAGTCTTTTTGTCCGAAGCCTACAGCCATGTATCTTGGTTTGTATCTATCCCCAGTGTTATATTTTGTTCTCTTATAGGGAAAGAGGGCGTATCATGTAAATTTAATATAAACAATATCTTTATCTTAAAGTATTATTATAAAATAATTTTTCGTGTTGTATGACAATAAACAGGAGAGGCCAAGTGAAGATGACGCAAGATAGAGAATGTCAGAGACATAGACCTAGCCACTTGGCATTTAAACGTTTTATCGTCGATGATCACCTTTTATTAAATAGTTTTCATTACAATTAAATACATCCGTTTAATAATTCATACATAGCCTACTTTTAAAAAACTCAAGTATTTTCTTACAATATAGGTCATTAACAAGTAACAAATTTGCTCTTCATGCGCCTTTCAGAGAAGCATATTAATTAAACTTGTTTTTTTTTTTTTTTGCTGCCGATAATAAATCTATTGTTATTACTGTATAATCGATGTATTTCTTTTATTGTTATCATTATTATTCTGCGCTCTTTGTGGTTGTGTAAACCAAGAGAAAGAGGGAAACCCAAGCAGTAGTAATTCAGTGCAACAGTGCAAGCCCGCAGGGAGAAATCATAGCATGTGACTACAGCCCCTCCCCTCTCTCTCTCTCTCTCTCTCTCTCTCTCTCTCTCTCCTTAGTGGTCGCACAGACTACACGCTGATGAGCATCAAATTCATGTTTTAATCGTGCTATAATTTACTGTTTTTAGAGATTTTTTTCACCATGTTTTTTTTTTTGTTTTGTTTTTTTGGAATGCGGTGAGTGGTGGTGATGATGATGATATATCACCAGGGTATTAACGTGATTTTGATGACGGAGGTGTGGTGAGTTAAACAAGTCATCCGACCCCCTCCACCCTTCCCCAAGCCATCTGGCTCCTTATACTCAGACGCGCATCCACACGCACACACATATCTATCCACACAAACGCGCTCTTACGCACGGACCCCCACGAGAAAGGCGCGCGTTCAAATCCATGGACAAAACGGGATGCTTTAAAATGTGACCCTTACGTGCAGATGGTTTGCAGGTTCTCCTTCTCGCCCATATCCTGTGGATAGCTGGCCATGTTCTCTCCCAGCTGAAGCAGGCAGTTTGAGAAGCCCTTAAACACGGTGTCACATTTCCCCACCGCTCCAACCGTCTGGAGCAAATATGCTACAAACAGAGAAGATGGTCATATAAAAGCGTTCAGAAATGTAAATGTTCAGAAATGACTAACATTTAATCCTTTGGCTGTGTATTTTAAAAGAGTAAATTTTCTTTGCATGGAATTTTTTTTTGCGATACTCTCTCTCTCTCTCTCTCTCTCTCTCTCTCTCTCTCTCGCTCTCTGTCTAACTACACAAACACTATATATATATATATATATATATATAGCTTACTTCACTTTAAATACTTTGAAATATGTTCCTGGAGTCGTTTTGTATGACTTGTACAGCCATGTTGCATATGATATTGTTTCTTGCTGAAACAATTTCATCATTTCTGCGCGGGAGGTGGAGGAAGAAAAGAAGGGAGGGATGGAAAGATAGATGAAGTAATGCACTTGGCTGGGAGGAACCGGGGTGTGTGTTTCTGCAGTGTATGTGGCATTGTGTGTGATGGATCTTAAAGAACGATCTTTTTAGCACAAGAGCTACCTGACTTTTTTGCACATTATTATTATTATTATTATTATTATTATTATTATTATTATAGTAGTGTTAGTGGTAGTGGTAGTTTGAGTAGTGATTGTGGTAATAATTTAAGTAGTAGTTGCATGAATTATTATTGCACTCTTATCTCTTTATAGTGCTAAATTGTATTGTTTTGAACGTGGGGCTGTTTCAAATCTCCCAGGTCGTTACATATGGGAATTTCTCAGAAAATCGATTAGACTTTTGCAGCTATAATCCCAGTAGATATTATTCTCAAAAAATAAATTAAAAAAAAAACAGAACAAAGAAAATAAAGAAAGAAATCCAAGGGACAGTGCTTTAAAAAGAGCAATATACGGTTGCAAAAATACTAATAAATTATTATTATTATTATTGTTATTCTTCTTATTATTATTATTATTATTATTATTATTATTATTATTATTATAGATTTATTCAAAACATAACGGCAAATAGTCTTAGCGTTTCGCTTTTTTACCATACTTAATTTCTTTTTGGTTTTAATGTGATTTTTTTGCTCACGTTTTTTTTTTCCCGTTTCATTAAAAAAAAATTTGTTGCTAAAATAAGGCTCAGCCATTATACACATGTACATGCCAACACTGCTCTAGTGTTGCATAACTCAAAGAGCCCTAAGGATGCTGAAATTTGTTTAGCAGAATGTCTTGAAATGGGAATTACATGCAATCGTGCTAAAATATATACAATTATAATGTTACACACCTCTTTTTCTATATATATACGCTATAAAAAATCTAGAATGCATCTATTTATAGACATGCATCAGCTATAAATGGACTGATTCACTGAAATGATGACATTTCTCTCGCTGGTTGCTGTCAACCCAAATGAACATGGTCCACTTGTTCTCGGTTCCCGTAATATATAATTAAATAGGCACGATTCCTTCAGTAGTAGGTACTGACCTAAAAAATGGCGCCGATAAATCGCTCTGCTGCTTTATCTAGATGCGCATGATAACACTATCATTACACAGCATCACGTGTGGTTTTTGCATGAATCCCTTTTCCCCTTTTGATATTCATATAAACCATAAAGCTTTGTTCTAGGTAATAATTTCGTTCTAGAAATTCGTTCTTCGTTTCCCTCCTCTTTTATACACTATTTTATGTCCTGCTCTCTTCCTGTCTCTCTCTCTCTCTGTCTCTCTCTCTCTCTCACACACACACACACACACACTTACGCCGTTGCTCGCATAAACCTGATCCTTCGAAACGCACCGTTTTTTTCTTATAAGCCTATGCGTTTAATCCACCGCACATCTATATATAGAAAGATCTGAAATAGATTCGCCTGTGATGGTCACGACAACCTCTTCGGAGTAAAAACGGGTGCAGCATGGAGCTTAGTGGAAAAGGGAAGAGGAGGAGGAGGAGGAGGAAAAGGAGGAGGAGGAGAATGGTGAATTAATGCACTTCAACTAGGTTACTGTCCTGCTGCAATTCACACCTGATTTGACAAGAATTTATACACCTTCTAAAGGTTAATTAATAATTAATGCACTGTTACTGTTCCACATTATTAAACTGCAGACATTAACAGTTCGAGAAGCCTATAAGTGCGTTGGAAATTATAGTCGAAAACATTTTAATTTAGTGACTATAACAAGTTACGCACAAAATAAATTAGGATTCAATTCTCTATGTGCACGCATTTTTTTTTATACCAGCTATGCCTGGTATAGTTTTTTTTTCTCCGGATGGGATGTGAATAATTTATGTCTCCGGTATTATACAGAGCAGGAGGTCCCACTCCTGATAGGATTATTTCTGCTTGTTTTGACGGACCGGACCGGTCAGGTGGGGAACAAACAACACTGAACGGGATGATAGAATAATGCGCACTGCTGCACATTACATGTATATATCGAAGCATAGTCACAAAACCAATGGCTCTCATAAAGAAAAAAAGAAGAAAAAAAAAAAAAGAAACAAAGCACGGCGATGGTTTAAATGTTCTTATGTAGGATTTATTTCCCAAACGCTGCGTTTTCACATTTTAATTTGCAATGCGTGTTTGAAAAATATGGAGTTTTATTTATTTGCATGATGACAAAAGTGCTTTACATGGATAGGAATGAATTTACTATAGGAGCAGGTCGCAAAGGACAAATCAGTGCAACATCATCAGCGCACACACTCACTCACACACGCACACGCAGATATATTTGTTTTAACACTCACCTATTTGAACAGCCAGCACCAGTGAGATGTATCTTCCGGACAAAGTTAATCCCATCCTACGGGAGGTAAAACCATGAGAGTGTGCCAACCTTTAGATAGTTGTACAAGGAAAAGATTGCGAAAACTGAGCGCTGGACATAGCCGATTGTTTCCAGTGGCAATTCAAGGACTCTCTCTCTTTCTCTCTGTGTCTCTCTAGATTTCTCTCTCACACACACACACACTCTCTCTCTCTTTCTTTTCCTGTCTCTTTTGGTGCCCGTTGCCTTTTTTACGCACACAGTGGAGCGGAGTGAAATGGTGCACCCCGTTAAAGGAGTGCGGTAATCTCTCTCTCTCTCACTCACTCTCTCTCTCTCTCTCACATGGTGCTTCACGCCCACATGGCGTGGTTGACGTAAATGTCCCCCCATCGGACTCCCCGCTTCTTCGTTTTCTCATTTGCTAGACAAGGCTGACCCCACTCCCCCCCAGCACAGCGAGCTAAAAGTGAAGGGGAATGACTATCCGAAATCACACTGTTGTGCAACCACAAACTGTAGAGACCACCGCGACTGCACACCTGAGACATTCGATCAATTTTCTTTCCAAATCCTATAAATGTTTTACACACATGCTATACTGTAATCTACACCAAAACTACATCACCTGGGTAATTATAGGACTGCAGCATCAGTACCCGACATCCTGTCCTAAAACTACAGCAAGGATATGAAGATGCTGAGTATCTCTCAGGCTCTGTCCCAAACCGCATCATTGAATTTTTTTTCTTTAATAATAAAATTCTAGGTTCAGGGATGAATGCGTGGACCTGTCTGTGTATATGTACAGTAATTATGTTGTACTAATATGTTTAAATATATAAAGCTAATACATTCAAGCAGACACATACCTTTTCTTGATTTTCTTGATGGATGCTCGCCGGAACGCTAGATCTCAATAGATCTACTTAGGTTACAATGTAGTTACAAACCTACTAAACGTGAAAATGCTTAATTGATTAAGTTCTGTTTAGTTTTGATTTTATTCACTGTATGCGTTAAACAGTAATCATGGCTATCAATAATTATAATAATCTAATACATTATGTAAAGATACGATGTCGTCTATCTATTGTGAATCAGACTGTGTAAGATTTGGGTGGTGTTCTTATGAATGGGGATGACGTCACCCTTCGTGCTCTGGCTGTTACATTGAGTAAGTATAGTCTACTACAACAAGCATGCACTCCTCATTGAGCATGGCTGATTTTTGGTCATGCAGATGATGGTGACTTTGCACATGAGTGCATGCGCATATATGTGTCTGAGTGGCCTATAGATGCATGTTATAGCATGTGGTTTTGCGCATTCAAGCAAAAAGAAAAAAGAAAGTTTCTCCAGTTGTGCCAAGCCAAAGGAAACCCCTCCCTGTCAGTAGGTAACCACTCTTAAACCGAGATACCCCGTTCAGGGGCATTTGCTGAGCAATTAAAGGGAAAAAATATTAATTTTAAATGAAGGCCGCTTCTGGCCTGAGGAATGAGCTCAGATATTTATTAAATTTGAGCTAAACTCCTGTTTCAATAAATGCCTTTTATTCATGCATATGCACTCTTCCAGTACTGAACTAGAAGATTCAATGTTGCCAAGTCTGCCAAAGTACTGGCAAACATCTTGTCCTATTAAAATCCAGTTCTCCTCTTATAAAGCCTATAAAACATACTACATATTATTTGAGCTATACTGTATATCTAATTATATATACTGCTTATATACCTCCAAACATCAAAATTATAAATTATGTCATTGTAATCCTTAGTAATTATTTATAATATATAATATATGTTAATATATGTTTTGTATTATATGTAATATATATATATATAACTGTTAAAGCATTTTCTACTTATTTTGTATCCAGTTCAATTGCCCAACTAGTATAGTTTAATTCTACTTTTATGGAGGATTTAAACCATGGTTAGGCAACCATACGTACAGGCAAGCTCGTGTAAGGGGAGACTTTTTTTTATTGAAATCCCCAGGCTTTTTTTCAGCAGCATAACACGTTAACAACTTAGTTAGGGGATGAAATGTTCATCCATCATCCTCCTGCATAAGGACTTCCTCGTACGGAAGGGCTTCAGTAACATTGCTTGTGCTTGGTAATATTTATAATAGTTGGTGGGAGGGGGAAATGGTGTTACTGCTTTTATTAGACTCGATATATTTTTAAAACGTGTTCATGCGTTCACTGTTTATGCCCTCTCGTGGTGAGAATATGCAATGACACTTGTTTCATTTCTTTTTTTTTTATTTATTTATTTTTTTCATTTGCTTGTTTCTGTTATCACCCCCCCCCCCCCAAATCAATGTAATTATTGTAGCTGCACTGGTCTAATAAAATGATAGCCACGCTTCATACTGATGTCATTTTGCTGTTTATTTAACTCTGACTCTATCTCCCTCTCTTCAGCGGACACCGTGAAAACTACAAAAAGCAAACATAAGCATATTTAAACATGCATCTCTTTTCACAGTCTCTCAATTTGAATGTCCACTGACATACAAGTACACGTGTGTCCAAAAACTTGATTCAATGTACACAATTTTCAAACACTGTTACATAAATAGATATGAACACAAAATTAAACACACAATGTAACAGAGTTAAACATAAATTACCGTGTGCGCCCTTAGACCATGCAGATAAAACGTCTCTCTTTTCAGGCTGTAGAGCATGTGCGTTTCTGCCTTCATATATGTACTACCCATAATGCCATGGTTTCCATGCACAACATGTGACCTGTTACTTCAAGTATGGATTTTCTTAAAAAAAAAACATCAATCCTTTTTATGACAATAAATATCATATTAATGAATCAAGCATTTTACAAACAAATGAACTCAAATATAAATGAATTTTTGCATAAATATGAACACACACATCTCTGACATTTACACTCCCACCAAATTACTAATTTATGATGAACGTTGTCAATGTTTTTACATAAATTTAGTAATTTCACAAACCAAAATTTGAACCATACAGTATAACTCTTGGTTCAAAAACTTCTAGTTTAACTTGTGACACTTAACACTCTAAAGAACAGCCTTTTCAATCAGATTGACTCTAGGTTTTCTCTACAAGTACCACTAGTTTATGAACAGGACGTTCCAGAATTGATGGATTGGTCAGTCGTTGACCTTTTTTCCCTAACTTCCTACTTCCCATTTGAATTTTGGCCTTTCGCACCAGTCCGTCTTCATCTGCACAAACAGCAATCACTCGTCCAAGTCTCCATTCATTGCGGGGAACCTCTTCCTCCTTGAGAATCACAACATCTCCAACCTTGACATTTCGTCTTGGAGAGTGCCATCGTTGTCTGAGAGTGATGTTTGTCAGGTATTCCTTCTTCCATCTACTCCAAAATTGCTGTGTCAGATATTGTACCCTTCGCCACCTTTTCCTCACATACAGGTCTTCTGGCACAAATTTCCCAGGTGGAGGTAGAGGGACAGAGGATTTCATGGTGAGTAAATGGTTTGGTGTAAGTGGCTCTAGCCCCTTGGGATCATTGATGGTATCTGTGGTGAGTGGGCGACTGTTTATGATTGACATGGCTTCGTAGAAGAAAGTTCTCAAGGATGCATCATCCAATCTTCCAGTGCTCTGAGAAAGGGCCCAACTTAAAACGTTTCTAATTGTTCTGATCTGCCTTTCCCAAACCCCTCCCATGTGACTGGCATCAGGTACATTCAAAATGAAGTCACATTGTTTCTGGGATAGGTAAGCGGTCAATCTCTCATGGTCTAATTCTTCCAAAGCCTTTGTCAGCTCATTTTTCGCCCCAACAAAATTTGTCCCTTGATCCGATCTTATTTCTCTTACAGCTCCCCGGATAGCTATAAAGCATCGCAAGGCATTTATGAAGGCATCAGTTGTTAGATCTTCCAACATCTCTATGTGGATTGCTCTTGAGAAGAAACAGGTGAATATAAGCCCATATCTCTTATGCTCCTTCCGCCCTTGCTTACAGAGAAATGGCCCAAAGCAATCCATCCCGCAGTATGAGAACGGTGGAGAGGGGTCAACACGGTTAGCAGGAAGATCTGCCATCTTCTGTGTCTCTAATGGCCTACGAGCTCTCCTGCATGTCACACATTGCTTAAGGTGGTTTGCCACAACTTTACTGCCTCCGATAACCCAGTAACCACTTGCTCTCAATTCATTAAGCGTCTGTCCTCTGCCTTGGTGTTGAGTCTTTTCATGGCAGTAATCAACAATGAGAAAAGTAATCACACTATCTCTTGGGAGGATTGCTGGGTGCTTCAAGTCAAGAGGTAAGGAAGCTTTCTTCAAACGTCCTCCCACCCTGAGAACACCATCTTGCAGTACTGGGTCTAGTTGGAACAACGGATTACCATGTGGTAATTTGCCATGTCTCAGTATTTGTATCTCATCCTTGAAGGCATCTCTTTGTGCCAATTGTACAAGCCTGATGCCAGCATTTCTCATGTCTTCAACATTGATGGGTTTAGCTGACTTGTCTCTTGCAACTTGCTGAATACGAGCTACAACTTTCAATGCAGTGTGCCATTTTGAAAATCGACGAAACCTCTCCAGAAAGTTTTCATTGTTTGCTACCTCTGTTTGTAGCACTTGCGTTGCCCTGATTTCAGGGTCGCCAATCAGAAGCTCTGGAGCTGTTTCTGTTGTTACAATTTCTCTTTCCCAGAGAAACTTGGGTCCAGTAAGCCAATTCGAGTTGATCAACTCTAACACTTTGAGACCCCTGGAAGCATGATCCGCAGGGTTTTGCTGTGTCTCTACATAATGCCACTGTGCAGGGTCAGTCGTCTCTCTGATTCTTTGTACTCTATTCGCTACAAAAACGTGAAACCTACGGGCTTCATTGTTAATGTAGCCCAAGACTACCTTTGAATCAGTCCAAAAGTATTCTGCGTCAATTTTAAGCTCCAGCTCCTCTTTTAACATGCTACTCACCGCTGAAGAGATCACGGCAGCGGTTAACTCAAGTCTAGGTATTGTCACAATTTTGGTGGGTGCAACCCTTGCCTTTCCGAAGACAAAGGAGCAGTGGACTTTGTCTTCACTCAACACTCGTATATATGAGCACTGACCATAGCTATGGCTACTCGCATCTGAAAAGTGATGGAGTTCGATCCTCTGGACATTCCCTAGTGAGTCAGGAGCAAAGCATCTTGCAATCTGGAGATTTTGCAGGTTCTTCAAATCATTTATCCAGCTGGTCCATTGTGGCATCAACTCTTTGGGGAGTGGATCATCCCATTCAAACCCCCTTTGGCACATCTCCTGTAGAACTTTCTTTCCTAATAGGATGAAGGGAGCCAGGAAGCCTAACGGATCAAACACAGATGCAACTGTTGAGAGGATTCCTCTGCGCGTTGCTGGTTTCTCATCCAAGGCTACTTTAAATGAAAAGGTGTCACTATTTACATTCCATCTAACTCCCAACACTGTCTGGACTGGGAATTCATCAGAACCGATCTCCACATCCTGGATTTCACTGGCTCGCTCACTGACAGGGATAGACTCCATGACTTTCCTGTCATTTGAGATGAACTTGTGCAGACGTAATTTCCCTTTTGCACACACATTTCGGGCTTCTTGTACTAATCTTATAGCTTCATCCACCTTTTCCACACTGATGAGCCCATCATCAACGTAGAAATTACTTTTGATGAAACTGGCTGCTGCAGGGTATTCTCTTTCGTTCTGACATGCAAGATACTTCATTCCATAATTTGCGCAGCCAGGAGAGGATGCTGCACCAAAAAGATGGACTTTCATGCGATACTCCTTTGGCTCGGAGTTTGTATCGCCATTTTCCCACCACAGGAACCGTAAGTAGTCTCTATCTTCCTGGCTCACATGAAACCTGTGGAACATTCTTTCTACATCACAGATAACTGTGATTGGATATTTGCGAAACCTGCAGAGCACCCCTGTTAACCCATTAATGAGATCAGGTCCAGTCAACAAGTGATCATTTAATGCAGTGCCGCCATATTTGGCAGAGCAATCAAACACAACTCTAATCTTCTCTGGCTTTCTAGCGTGATATACTCCCTGATGAGGTATATACCAAGCGTTTCCTTCCTTAGGTTGGTGTTCGGCTCTCTCTGCATCACCATCCTTGAAGACGTCTGCCATGAATTTGACATAATCATCCTTAAATTTTTGGTCTTTCTCAAATTTTCCTTTCAAGCGCTTCAAACGCACCAGAGCCAGCTGCTTATTTTCAGGTAACTGTGGCCGTGTCTTAAAGGGGAGGGGCATCTCAAGGTGTCCCTCCGAGTTCTTGTGAATTTTGTCATTCAAAAGTTGTGTGAATTGTATGTCATCTTGTGAAATGCTTCTATCCCTTGGACTTGTTTCTCTAAAGTCTGACTCAAGAGCTCTGATGATGGAAGCTGGTGTCAGTATTGGGACTTCCTTGACACATACACGATGACACAGGCCTGTGACTTCAGTTGACTTTGCAATGTGGTGCGAAGAGCCAACTATGCTCCAACCCAAATCTGTCCTGATGGCATACGGTTCGTCATTGCCTCCTGTGATGACTTGACGTGGTGCCAAGGCTCTTGAGCAATCGTAACCTATCAGGAGTCCTACTTTACAATCCAACAGCATTGGGATTTCCTGAGCAATTTCTTTCAGATGATTCCACCTTCTAGCGGTTTCTGAGGTAGGGATATGAGAGCGTTCAAGTGGAATGAAGTCTCTGGTATAGACAGGTGGCAAACTTATTAAGCCATGGGAGGTAAACCCTCTAACTCTGAGCCCACTTACTCTTTTACTTTGAACTATAGAATCCCTTCCCATCATTGTGGTAAGTTTTAACTTGACTGGCTCTGAAATTGCACCCATCCTCTCACATAATTCTTGATCCACGAAGGTGTTGCTGCTCTGTGTATCCAGAAGGGCATAAACTAAGGTCTCCCTTTCAGGAGTGGAAGTTGAAGAAATCCATACAGGCACTATCATCGATGTACTCCCACCATCACCACTCTCAACGCTACAAGAAAGAGAAGACGTGTTCTGTTCTACTTGCATAGCATGCTGAAATGTGACAGCTGCAGGAGATGGGCGGTCTTCGTGAAGTATTGTAGGATGACGTTTCTTGCATATACTACAAGTTGCTTTGCTCCTGCAATCCTTTGAGTTGTGTCCTCTCCTAAGACAGCCAAAGCACAGGTTATTGTCTAATATGAACTCTCTTTTGTCTTCCACAGACTTGCTGTCAAACGTTTGACATTTGTGAATGGAGTGACTTTCCCCACAGCACCTGCAAGTGACTGGGTTTGAAACTGAAGGGACAGTGTTGATTTTATTGGCACTGTTTGATTCCACTGAGTTTCTTACTCCTACATTGTATGTCTTTGTCACTATTTTTGATTTGTCTGATGCCTTCACATTAGTGAAGAATGCATTAGCCTTTGAGCGCTTAAGTTCTCTAGATGACTTGTCTTCAGTGAGCTTAAGGGCATTAAAAGATGTTACAGG
The DNA here is from genome assembly GCF_024256425.1 of Clarias gariepinus. NCBI lineage: Eukaryota > Metazoa > Chordata > Actinopteri > Siluriformes > Clariidae > Clarias > Clarias gariepinus. Next base: position 33,823,037 of record NC_071103.1, read on the forward strand.
ATTACATGCTATTTCCGCTTCTTGTGCCACGAAATCAGCAAACTCCTTGAAAGTAGGGTATTCCTCTAATTGTCGCAGCTGTACTGTGACATGCCGATTCCAACGAGATGTCAGCCAATCGGGGAGTTTTTGTAGCATTTTCTGATTTTCTTCACAGTCGTTTAACACCTGAAGGCCTTTGATATGTGGTATGGCATTACTGCAGGCTGTTAGAAAATCACTGAATTGTCTCAGTTTGACAGACTCTCTCGAACCAATCTTTGGCCAGTTGTTTAGTTTTTCTCTAAACGCACGCTGGATTACGAATGAATGGCCATATCGGGAATTCAGTGCTTCCCACGCTTGATCATACGCTTCATCATCCTTTCTGTAGAAGCTTCCTTCCAAAACAGATTGTGCCTCACCACTGACATATTTCTGTAGGTAGAACAACTTATCAGCTGGATTTGTGCATCGCCGCTCTATTAATGCCTTGAAACTTGTTCTCCACTCTAAGAACTTGAGTGAGTCCCCTGAGAAAACTGAGGGCTCTGGTGCAGGCAGTCTACTGAGAACCATTGTGTCATGTAAGGCTTGTACTACTGATGCTTCACTGCTAGCATGGTTCGTCTGTCTCTCATTGTCTGTCTTACATGCTTGTTCTTTTTTTATTTCCTTAGAAGCTGCTAAAGGACAATTTGGTACCTCGCGGCTTGCTGCTACACTATCCTTACTGGACTCAGCTGAATCAACTTCAGAGTACACTTTGAGTTTTGCAGCTATTACTTGAAGATCTCTCTGATTCTCCAGTCTTTTAAGTTCTAGCCTTTGATTTGCGATAGCCTCCTCCATCTCTATTTCTGCCTGCTTTGCAGCCAACTGGGCGGCACACTCTGCTCTTTTTGCAGTGATGCTTTGCTGGTCTACTGAGCTGTTTGAACGGTGACTACGAATAGACCTAGGGCCCGTGGATGAGTACACTGACTGAGCATATTCTTTGTCAAGCACCATACGAATTCTTGCATCTTCTGCATCAGCATCAAATTCGTCTAGGCCCACTTCACTCATTCGCACCTTCATTAAACCCATTATATCTGATGTTACTGCTGTACAAGAATCCATTTTTCTTCGTATCTCAGTAGAAGGAACTGATTGAGATCTTATAAGCTCATACATATCTTTAACTTGAGTTTCCATTCCTTCTACACTATCCATCAGGTCACTTAAGTCTTGGTCAGAGCACTCACACTTAATTTTGGCGCGTGCAGCTTTAATTTGTTCTTTCCAGCTCATATACAACTTGATAAATTTGTTCTCTTTTTGAGAAACATCTTGCTGTTTAAGCTCCTGCATTTTTGGAGTCAACTTTCTCTCTCGTGAAGACTTCCTGGGTTCATCTCTTCCTGAAGTAGCAGCAGTAGATTCGATCATTACTGTTTTAAGTGACTGTATCTTAGAGTGCATATCACCTATGAGGGACTCTAATCTTTTCCTTTCTATGTCATTAGTTTGAGATTCTAATAATTCAGTTAGTCTAATCAACTCTGCTTGAATATTCGCAGTTTGCTCTTTTGATTCACCACACTGTGATTTTTCCCCATGGAATGACATTGTAAACGCTTACCAAAGCACTTTAAAGTAATTACTCATAGATCAAAAGTACTCTTAGCACATTTCACAATAATATTACTGCTAAAGCATAAACATTAGAAAGGTTGTAATAGTAAACCAATTAAAGCAGTAAACAGTCTTCTCTTTTTTTTTTTAAGAAAAGGTGTAGATGTGAAGATGGTACAGTCCAACCTGCAGTTGATTGCGAAGTTGATCTCTTCCAAACTCTAAGTTGGAATAAACACTGTTCTCTGAAGCTTTTGGAAAAGGATACCTGAAAGGCTGTAATCTCCGCGGAAGAATGTCGCCCTCTACTGGTTGCGATGCAGTACTTTTGACCTTAGCTGTAAAATGGCCTCTTCTCCGACGTGATGCGTCTGCTCGTGTCTCCGTCTTTCTCCGACGTCTTTTTCAACGTGATGCACCCGCGATCTTGCCGTGCCTTTTCCGACGCGATGCCGTTCAATACCTCAAGCCGTGGACTGTGATGGCGTTACGTTTTCACTGTAGCTGCACTGGTCTAATAAAATGATAGCCACGCTTCATACTGATGTCATTTTGCTGTTTATTTAACTCTGACTCTATCTCCCTCTCTTCAGCGGACACCGTGAAAACTACAAAAAGCAAACATAAGCATATTTAAACATGCATCTCTTTTCACAGTCTCTCAATTTGAATGTCCACTGACATACAAGTACACGTGTGTCCAAAAACTTGATTCAATGTACACAATTTTCAAACACTGTTACATAAATAGATATGAACACAAAATTAAACACACAATGTAACAGAGTTAAACATAAATTACCGTGTGCGCCCTTAGACCATGCAGATAAAACGTCTCTCTTTTCAGGCTGTAGAGCATGTGCGTTTCTGCCTTCATATATGTACTACCCATAATGCCATGGTTTCCATGCACAACATGTGACCTGTTACTTCAAGTATGGATTTTCTTAAAAAAAAAACATCAATCCTTTTTATGACAATAAATATCATATTAATGAATCAAGCATTTTACAAACAAATGAACTCAAATATAAATGAATTTTTGCATAAATATGAACACACACATCTCTGACATTTACAATTATCATCATCATCATCATGAAAAACGTTTGTCCCCAAATTGCTGCAAATTGAAATGAATACTGAGATATATGATATGGTCAGGTATGAGCTTTTATTTGCTTTTATTTCATTTTATTGACTTTTATTTATAAACACACTGGTGCTGTTGTGTGTAAGGAAACCCCCACTTTAATAAGCAAAGATTGTGTGTACTTCACACATCAGTTATGGCCTATGGAATTGTCTGAGTAGGTTTTCATGGATGACTCATTCAGGTGATTGCAGGAGAAACAGAAAGGAGGAGGGGAGTGAAGGTCTGGGGAGAAAAATTGAGGAAGGGAATTCCAGTAGTGAAGACACAGCAGTCTGGGTTTGGAGCTGTCTAAACCCAGCCACATCTCATTAATATGGAGGAATTGGTCCAAATGAAAAATGGCACCTCTTGCGTCAGAGGAGGAATTTTCCCCCTGCTGCTTCTGCGCCAACATGAGGGAGAGAGAGTGTGTCCTGGAATTACCTCAGAGAAGAAGAGAGAGAGAGATAGAGGGAGACTGACAGAGGACAGAGACAGAGGCAGACAGAGAGACTGCCCAACATACTAAACAGCACCAGAGTATGGAAAGCTCTAGCATGCACAAAATATTTAATTTTGATTATTGCTATAAGCTAAAAACCTCCACACAAAAGCATGATATAAAGAGTGCGAAAGCAGAAATCAGTGATTCACAGGATGATATTCATGAAAAAATCAAAAATAAGAACAAATAAGGGCACAGATTTGGTGATGTGCACAAATATTCCAGCTGTCACTACAACATTCATTGTTTTGTTTTGGGATATTTGGTTATCTCTGTGTCTGGAAATAAGGGCAGATGTGAGTGGGCAGGCTTTAAAGCCCATAGATAGATATGTGTGTGTCTCAAGGTCATCCAATGCTAAACTTCTCCACATACCAGGTATGTAACTTCAAAAGAGTGGTGAAGCAGCCATGTGTTCTCAAACACAAAAGATCTGGATGACACACAACCTCTAAATATTTGTCAGACTTACCAAAACAAAATTACTGATAAAAAAATAAAAAATAAAACAGGTAAGCTGCATAGGCTTACCATCCATCCATCCATCCATCCATTGTACTCATTCCCATTTTACGACACATGCATTCACACACTACAGGCAATTTAAAAGCCAGTTAGCCTAATTTGCTTGTCTTTGGACTGTATGAGGAAACTGGAGTACCTGAAGGAAACCCATTAAGCAGGGGGAGATCACAAAAATGTCATGCACACAGACCCCAAGGCAGGAATTAAACCCAGCTCCTGAAGGTGCAAGGTGACAGTGCTAACCACTAACCCACTTTGAGAGTAATTAGATGGTTGCCCACTCATAAATTTTTAAAGGTTGTTTTTGAGTAATTTAGAATGAAACATGACTAGCCGTCTCTCTCAACGACAAACCCAGCAGGCTACAGCCTATTTCCGTTTGCACATAGACCTTTTATGGGCTTTGTTTGACATGTTTTAGGAAAAGTGGTTGACTGTTTGAAGTTTTTTTAATCCATCTTGTAAAAGTTCGATTAAACTTTCAAAGTTAGATTACTGTGAGTGTTTACACCTTGACAATTTGAGCCTGTCTGAATAGTGTCTTCAGTTTATATAGTAAGTAAATCTGTGTTTACACTGTTAATTTATTATTCTTCATAATGAGAGCCAAATAATGTATCTAGAGCATGTCAACAGGGATGCTAACTTTTTCACTTGGAAAAGATAATGGCCGACTTAGACTTTAATGCTACAGAGAGATTAAATAAACAAAAAAGTTTTGTGTCCATATATTTTACTTCCTTGGTGATATGTACACCCTTGCCAGCAATGTTCAATGTTCACAATAATCACGATAAAAAGATAAAATTTGCTTTGCATGTGAAATTTATTGTTAATATGCGTTAGTAAAACGAAAACAGGATTAATGTATATAATCAGTAAGGCTTTATCAGTAATTAAGTATAATAGCAAATCAAATGCAATTATTCATTTTTAAGTAATCATGTACATAATTAAGCATTATAACCAATAATAATAACCAATAATCAGTATAATTATTTAGATACTTCTGAATATTTTCACGAAAGAAGATTTTGTATGCAATCTCCATGTAATGAGTATAATATTCATCAATAGAAAAATTCAATAATGTAATTAAAAGAACACTTATTTGAAGTAATTAGATGAAAACTTAAAAAAGATTTATTGTTTACTGACATCCAGTCTCTCTCTCTCTCTCTCTCTCTCTCTCTCTCTCTCTCTCTCTTTTTCTTTCTCTCTCTGGGTGTGCATCATCTTCCTGCTTAGTTCTCTGCATGCTGTATGACGATGTCCAGGTGTCCACATACGTTTCTTAAATGAGCACAATCCAAGCAGGCCACCAGTGTCTTGGCGCCGGCCTGAAGAGGCTTGAACGACTCAATCCATTTTATTTTAGTACCTTGGTGAATGTTTCTATAAAGCAACACACACACACACGCACGCACGCACGCACGCACGCACACACACACACACACACACACACTGTATTAAATTATAATTAGTAGGTTATCTAGGTAATTATAGACATTTTACTTTAACTGGGTTCTTTTCTGTAGCATGCCACCTCAGGAGACCACGAATCTCAACAAAGAAAATGCAGGAGAATGTTCCGGAGTCTCCATCAGCATCACATCATCAGTCAGTTAAGCCCCAGCCCATGAGCAAGCTTAAGCCCACCTGTCAACCTTCAGAAAGTTGGGAATGAAGTAGCTGAATGGTGTTTAGGTATATCTTAAATATTTAAATATATATATATATTTGTTCCATTAGATACTAAGCAACTACAGGAGTTGCAGGCTTTGGACAAATTTGTTGGACCTTCACCACAAGATAAGACTGATGTAGCCGGTGAGAGAGAACTTTTCCTGGCATTGGCCCGTTCTTGTAGCCCTTACATACAGCAGGCAACCAATTTTCCTTTAAATTTTTCTCCTTAAATCTCATTTTTGACTGTTGTTTTTTTTTTCGCTGGAAGATTGTCACAATGCTGTGGACTTTGTGTAACTTCATCACTTTAGGTTTAAGTTGTATAAATCATCACTTTAAGTTGAGCAGTGTGACACTTAATATCTTTGTCAGGTTGGGTGACATTTTATATCATTTAGTGTCTTGATTTGCCAGATTTTGCTGGTGTCTGTTATATTGTGTAAATTGTAAACTTATTACACTGTATGCTGTTAATTGAAGATTTTTTTATATGTTCAATAAAACTATAATATTTCTCATTTGTGTTTCATGCACCTCATCTATATCTGACTTTAATCTCAGTATGGTCTTGGCTCATTTGCTTCTCCTTTAAATGCAGTTCTGTTTCTCATGTACATCTCAGATTTCTTGAGTGTTTTTCTCAAAAGTATGTCTCGCTTTGTGTCTCAGTTATGTCTCTTTGTTTCTCCTATGTGGGGTTTAAAAGTATGTCTCGCTTTGTGTCTCAGTTATGTCTCTTTGTTTCTCTTAAGTGGGGTTTGACAATAGAAAAGACAAAGTTGAGCTTGTCTCATGAGACAAGAAAAAGCTCATTCTGGCAAAATTTTGCCATGAGACCACAGCACTTTTGAATGGATGGTAGTCATGGTGTAAGTTCAATAAAATACATTAGGATATGCTACAATAGGAAAATAATTACCTTTGCTACTATGCAAAGGTGCTACTAGTAACTCCACCTTACTTTAGCTGCACCACACTCCCATTGTTAATTGTTAATTCCCAAATTAAATTCCCCAAAATTGTCTATTATTTCCTGATTAAGGACAAAAAAACATTCAGCTGTAATTCAAGCATGTTTTTCACAAAGAGGGCCCAAGTTATATAACAGTTCAGTATATATAGGGGACATGATTGCAATTTTTACAAAGCCTTATTCTAAATACTTTAATCTGGCCTGAACCAGCTGATTTGCTTTTCACCCGTTAGTGTGTTACCTGTATGTTTTGGTTTTCACAGGAAAGAGGTGTATTCCCTCCATGCGCACAGTGACATCAGTCAGGTCATAGCCAAGTGTGTTGGTGAAGCTCAGTATCGCAAACATATCCTTTCCAACATGAGAGACTTTGCTCACCTGATGGTCAGTAAGTACAATTACAATCATTGCAAAACCATACTTCAATACACCAGACATGGTGTCGCAGTGTCCAATATCATAATGATAACTTGAATGAATGGAATTTTAAAAAGAGTAACATAAATATTGCTATCTATAATAATACATTTTTATACCAAGGTTAGTTGTAAACCCAAAGGATATAAGGAAAAAGTACAATATAGTAGGTAAAAGAAGAAAAAAAAATCACCCCCGCCCCCATCCTAAAAATGACCTGTAAACTTAAAGCCATTTCACTTTAAACTATGGGTGACATGGCACTGGCAAATAAACTCCAGGATAAAGTTGTAAACAGGCAAAAGTCAGGAGATGGATACAAAAAATTATCTTTATCACTGCCTAGAAGTATAGTAAAGTCTATTATTAAAATGTGGAAAGTATTTCCACTTCCTGGATCAAGACATCATTCCAAACTGGATGAAAAATTATATATTAAAAAAAAAAACGGAGAAAATTGGTTAGAAAGAAATAATTTTTTTAGATTATATTTTTCATTTGGGTGTTAAAAGTAAATACTGTATAAAACTGTCTATTTTCATTTCAGACTGCAAAGCAACAAAATGACTATACACACACACACACACACACACACACACCTCAAGCCGGAGGGGAGGGGGTTGCACATGGATCGATTTCATGGCGGTGAGGGACATGTTGGTCTCATTGATGAGGGCATATACAATGAAGGACAGGAAAGACTGGCCCATGATAAAGTTCGTGTACATATCTGCTGTCACGGTGATGACTTCCTGTTTAGCTGTATAATACAAGTGGACAGTCTCAAAATCATCATCCTCTAAATAACACACTTGATCAGTTAATGCAATGTAAACAACAACTGTAAACTGTTCTCAATAAATTAAAAATAAATTGATATTATTTAATATCATCCTTTTTTATTTATTCTTTTTTTTTAACTCAAAACATGGAGTAGTAAGAACCAGTATTGTTTTATTTTTCCTGGTAAATCATGAATAAGATTCCTTTTTGTTTGAGTATAATAATCTGACTCACTCTCTAAAGCCTGCAAAGACACATCATGGGTGATGAACGAGAACTGGGTTCGGGTGGCTCCAGTGTAGTATTCCACTTTGCCTGTGATTTTGCAGGTGATGGTTCGGGGCTCATTGCTCAGGTTGTTAAATGTCATGGTTAATATTATGTCCTTGTTGTTTTTTGTAGCATCGAAGTACAGCTGTACATCAGTGTCTGGCAGTATGAAGCGATTGCTGCCAAAAACACAGTCTGTGCGAGAGAGATGGGTATTAGGATACACAAGTGAAAGCCATGCTTTACTAAAAGTCTTTTTTTTTTTTTTTTTAAGATTTATATCAATTATGACACCAAAAAACAAACAAACTCCAAGGTTAGTCATAGCCATCTATTACTGGTTTACATTGTTCATTCATTTATGCTTAGTTACTGCTGGGTCATGTTTGTGATGGTTGATATTAAGTTATTACAGTTATTTATATTTTAGGAAATTAAATAAATTATTTTATTTATTGTGGGCAGGTAGGGAAAAAAATTCTGTTCATACTTATATAAAAAATCATATTTACATATTATTCATCATATAATCATATTATTAGGTATCCATCATACAAATAGAGATCCAAATATTTGGAGCATTACATAATATACTTCACTTATAATTTAATAATTTGTTTTAAGCACAATTGTGACACCTTAATTTTTTTAACTTTTTGTTTTGCTTGGATACATTTGCTCTAACTTTAAATGTAATTAATTTATTTTATTTTCATTCAGACAAATGTATAAATAACTATTAAATTTGGAGCACTAGGATAGACAGTATGCTCCAAGGCCATTATCGACACACCACCGAAAAGAATATAATTTGCAAGAACTACTCCTGTCACCCGATATCTCCAAAGACTTTTTAATTTTTGGGCAGATGAATATGCTTTTGGATGTTTATGGATGTTGGATTTTCTTTTAATTTGACATGTGAACTTTTCAGCTTGTCCTTTCTTCAATTTTCCAATTATTACAATTCAGCAGTGATTATAGGCCTACTAGACAATAACCCAAGGGAGAGGTGTGTAAATAAGTTTAGATAGATTACTTTAATTTGCATTATTTGCTCTGCTAGTTAAGAATGAACCTCCTCTCTAGTTAAGAGGTTGCCAGGCGGAACATCTGATCTGCAAATTTGACTTGGCACATGATATGCAGGATGATCTTTCACACACCCCTTCCATTTTTATCTGGGACTGGCACTAAGGATGCCCTGCAACCTAGTTGGGCTGGGTATGGGGGCATTGGCTGAGAATCAAACGTTTCGCATGGCAGACAAGAAGTCTACTACTAAGCCACCAATGCCCCCTGCTCTGCTCATAATAATTGTTTCTAATAAAGAAACAAATTACAATTTTCAAGAAATTAAATCTAAACTTATTTTCCACTCTCTGAAGGAGGTATCTTCTGTCAGTAGATAGAAAAACCTGTAAATGCATACTGCGCATCCTTCAAACTGTGGGTGCGTTCTAAATCAAGCACTGATAAGTAAGTAAGAAACTTCGGCAGATATTTGCCTAAAGTTTAACTTGCAACATAAATTAAATCAAAATGTTAAGTAGAAGTGATGTTATGAACAGTTATGTGCCAGATTTCAAAATCTACTTTTAAAATAAGGTACTAATTAGCTGCTTGCTTAATGTAAACAAACACCTGCACCAATATATATTAATTAGAATAGCTAAACTGAATATTTTTTCTTGGATAACATCGCTGAAATAACTGCACTGAACTGGTACAAGCGAATTTTAATAAACTGAAGTTACTCGAAGACAATATCTTTATCTAATCTACTTTCTTAATTTCTTCTCTGTGATTCACTCTTTGATTAATGAACATGGAGTGTTTTTGGCTGATGACAAAAGAAGTACAACTTAGTGTAAACAAGAGGTAAGATACTCAACCTTATAAAATGGAATTCGCTAAATGGACCTGTGCAAATATTTAATTAAAAAAGGCTGCAATTTATAAAACGTAATATATGGATGGTCAGTAATTTATGTACCGTTTGTCACTCATTTAAATATTTGTTTATTTTTTATTATTTGTGATATTTTGTGCTATTGTTTAAATCACAATTGCGATATGTGTCAAAATAATTACAGTGAGAAATTTTGACCAAAGTGCGCAGCTCTACTAAAAATGCAAAGTGAAAAAAGGCGAGTGTAATTTAACTATGTCCAAAGAAATTAGCCTACCCTTTAAACCCTCAGTGATTTATAGGAAGAATGGTCTCAAACAGAACACATCAACTCTATGTGAAATTTTCTGCATTATACTGCACCGCTCTTGAAGTCTTAAAACTGATTGGGTAGACAGTGTTGATTAATTTTTTTATAACAGTAGCTTTGAGCTATGAGCTCATTCTCAAGGACAGGGATGATAAATGCTCCCTACAATCAAGGGCTAGTTATAGACAAATTAGAAACATAAATAAATGAACAAATTGGAAAGGATTCTCCAGTGCTAGCATTTCATAACAAAGAAAAAAATGTTTTCTTAGTTGTGATTTCTTCCTGACAATATTATCATTTCTTCCTTTTTATTATTTAGATCAAGAGACGAAAATAAGAGAGGCCAATGAGGGAATGTCCCTTTATAGCACCTTGTTTTTGGCATTAAAGCTCCACATCCCATAATACCACCCAATCTACATCACCGACACAAGTTCACCTGATTACCGAGCATAGTCATCTGGATTAAATTGTTTTCTGTATATAATTTTGCCCATATATTTATTGGTTTCATGTCAGTGTTGGTGTAAAGCTTTATTAATAATGCTGTCTTACCTTCCTCTGGTGTCTGCCGGCGTAACAAGCCTAAAACAAAATGATGACAAACTGTTTCATAGACATTTCAACAAACAGCGGTCTAAAACTACAAATTGTTAACAAATTTGATATATAGGTGATTATAAATGAAAAACATAATATATTGTGCTTAAATAAGAGGAATAAAATGCTTTAGGACTTGATGGTAAACACCCCCAGTCAAAGTGCTGCTGGTATTTATAAATATTTATAAACTGTCAATGCAGTAATAACTACAAATGTAAAATAACAGAGCAACTTACCCTTAATATTTTTGTAAGAGTTTGTGATATTGTTATAATCATTGGAGCCGATCATTTTTGTCAAAACCAACTTTCCTACATAGTTGCTGTCCTGAAAGATAACACTCATGTTTCCATATTGGTCTTTCTGATAGAAAATCACATCACTGTTGACCTGGTGACGAGAAAATATTTTACAGGATCAGTACCTTAGACTGGAAAACATATAATGCTTCTTGGAGATAAAATATAATCATATAGTTTCCCTTGAATAATAGCTAAAACCACTTAAGAAGTTTAGGAAATCATTTGAGATTTTGAACTGTTAAAAAAAAAAAAACAGATATTCGGCTCACCTCAGCATACACGAAAGGTGCATCAAACGAATAGCCCAGAGTTTTAGTCTTGATGGCTGTCACAGCTGTAGGACCACAGCGGTAATAACCTAACAAACAAAAACAATTATGCATCTGTATTACATCTCACTTCATTTTCTGTGGTATTGCTTTATTATATCATTAAAGTATAGAAAATGAAAATGATTTGTGCTTTTTATGGTGATGATTGCAGATTAACACAAGATTAAGGAAAAATTTTTTATAATATAGTCACACTGTTCAGTGTTTTTTTTAAATCACTGAACGTTTAGTATACACTCTGCTTTGCACCTGACTATGTAGGTCTGTAGTGAGCTTTGTGGATTCGTAGTTACTCCATTTGAAATAAGTGATTTCATAATGAGTGAACTAGTACCATCACTGATCTCCTGCGGAGTGGCGTCAACCACCTGCCAACCAGAGTAGATTTCAGGCATGCTTCTCCTCTTTAGAAACACCTCGTTCCAGCAGTGAAAGTTCCTGCAAAGACAATTGTTTTTCTATAACATGAATGAACTAGAAAGGACAAATGCTTTTCTTGCAACATCACCAGCAAACTCCATGAACACAGACACGGGGCATGACAGTAAGCCACCTATTCCCACAAGAATGTCATTTGCTTACAAATGACACTACTGTTCATCTCGCAAAGGCTTGCTCTGGCATTATGTCTGTTCAGTCTAACCTTTTTTTGGAATTTTGATCACATTCTACCTCGTTTTACTAATTTACTAATTTATTTTTGTCTAGTTTAAATCTGTTTGCTAATTTCCTGACCAAGTACCTATTTCACATTTCTGATTTTAAAAGTTTAAAAAGTTGTAACCATACTAGCCAACAACTCAAAGACAGGATTAATCAACAATGAAACTTGCACTCTTCATATTATCTCACCAGATGCTGTCTGAACCATCTGTGTCCAAACTCCCATCATCGTTCAGAATAATATCAGTTGTCAGCTGGCCACCGCTGTCATGTGCAGAGCAGTAGTTTGTAATCACCCGTGCAGGAAGGCCAAGGCACCTTAGAACTGCAGTCAACATTGGATGAAAAAAGGTCAAGCATCATGCAGTATGACAATATGATCTATGTCAAAGTCTACAGCTATGGTCTACCGTGTACTTCACAAAATACAACACTCCTCTGGGCTATATCATAAAGAATAAGACCATGTTTATTGGTCTAGAAACTGCTGCATATGTTATCCATCTGTAAAGAACCAAGAAAGTTTTAACAATTTAAAAGTTTGCGAATCAGGTACACATCACCAGAATAGACATTGATGTTATACAACTTGGACCCAAGTTTTGACTTCACTCACTTATTTTATATACTGCTTAATCCTGTATACAGGTTCCCAGGGGGCCTGGAACCTATCCCAGGAGACTTAAGACATGAGGCAGGGCACACCTTAGACGAGGTGCCAATCCATCACAGGGCCCCCACACAAATACACACACTCGCACACTCATTTACACACCACGTGCAAGTTGGGAACAAAACTGCAAACAATAGTGCTAACTACTAAGCCACTTTTTTGACTTGACTTGACAAAATCACAGAAGACTTCGGACTCAACTTCAACATCAGTGACTTATGATTCCATTTGAACTCATGCTCTTTAACATTGAAAAAGAAAAGATGAGGCATCATCAAATCCTGGTCATATTTACCAGTGTGCAGCAAATGAATTTCTTTATTTACAACGAAATAAAGTAAATTGGCATTAGTATCATTTCCAAGGTCAACCTTCAGCCACTAGAAAAGGTTGAAAGCTCTTTGTGGTAGCCATGCACCCAAAGTTAAGCTTAAGATTCAATTCTTTGTCACATATTAAAAAAACAGTAAAAAAAAAAAAAACAAAAAGAAAGAAAATCCATATATTCCAGTTAGGAAGCTGGGGTCAAAGGTCAGGCACAGCCAGGATGGAGTGCCCATGGATCAGATTAGAATAAGGGCTCTGCTCAAGGGCTTAACAGTGGCAACTTGGCAGTACTAGGGCTTGAACCGCTCAAATCTTGACCTTCTGATCAGTAACACAGAGCCTTAACTGTATGAGCCAGCACTGTCTACTTGTCTAATTATTTATTTCCTGATCACTGTAATGTGATGCATAAAATATTGTAGTAGATATGTGCTATACTTACAGGTGTTGTACACTCCAGCAAACACCCAACATTGGCCATACTTCACAGACACACCACCTGATGAATAATACTGGCGCAGAATCTCTACACTGCCAGTCCAGGCCGAGGGGGCAGTTCCTTCGCCGAAATCGCTACCCCAGTTGCCCACTAGGACCCCATTATCAGCCAGTGAGTTCATCTGAAAATGTATAGACGTTTAAATCATTGACAATGTTATAATGTTTACTGGCAAATGTGTTTTCATTAATAACTATAAGGAAATCACGGTTGACCATTTTTCTCTTTTAATTAAAATGTAAATAAGTAATACATTTTTATGAAATATAATGCGAAATCAAATTACTTATTTCAAGGTAAATTTTATTTGGAAAATTATTTGATACTAAATGCCATACCAGAGCTGAGGCTTTCCGAACCACTTGTTCCGCATTTCCTCTGTACTGGAGGGGCATTTTCCCCAAATCCATAATGAAAATGCAAGCTTCCAGTATTCCTTTTTGAAACTAGAGGACAATGTATCTATTAGATAAATAAAAATGCTATGCATATGAATTTTAGATTTGTGATGCCCAAACTCATTGGATTATACAAGTATTTCTGCTGTTATTCTTCTGAAAGGGCTTTTTAATCAGCTGATTATCATTATTATTATTATTATTATTATTATTATTATTATTACTATTATTATTATTATTATTATTACTATTATTATTATATTTATTATTATTATTATTATTATTATTATTATTATTTAGATATGTAATAAGCTGCAACAGTGTAACTTCTTGCCTGTCCATAGTTCCATGGTCGTGTGCCAATATCAGTATACTCTCCATTGTAGATCATTCCTACATCATTTAGCACATACTCCTGCCTCTCATTTTCATCATCCAGGTAAACCTGATCCACTGTGAGGCAGCATGAATACAAATCAGCACTGATATTTTCATCTATACTGGATAAATGAGAATTTTGTTAAACATACTAGTTATATTATTCTAAGTCCATTGTACTTACTACGTGACCATGGGTTGAACAGCATGTAGAAGTCGGTTGTTTGATTTCTCTGAGATCGTTGTTTTCCATAACCAGTTATAACACTGACATAGGTGCTGTACAGACCCACAATGCCATCAGCAGCTGGTGTGATGCCCACCTTAGTCTCAGAGTTACTAATCTCCACTATACGGACATTCCAGGCGTTGGTCTGGTTATTTCCACCAATGGTTAGACAGATTAAAGTATGTTGGGTAACACTGGGGTTGTTGCCTATAAGACAAACATAGCAAACAATGTTTTTGGCTGAAGAGCCAAAATATACCCCAAAACTTTCATCTCTGTTGCGATAAAAGGAAGCTGCCAGTGACAACTAAGTTCCATGCTCATGTCTCTACTTCTCAGCAAGCTTAATGTCTAATGCTTGTCGTCAGTGATTTAATTGTGGTCACCTCACCGAGTTGTCTGACAATTATCAATTCTATTCTATTTGTTTAGATCAACCTCCTAAAAGATCACCATAATCTATGTGCCTATTTTTTAATCTAGGTATTATATAAACAGTAAGGACTCTAATGCTTATTTGTAGACCTTACATTAAAGTCTTAACCAAACACAGCCTATGATTATAGAGTCTTCTTTATCCCTTTCATTTGAGAAATGTAGTGTATTCAGTTTCACATTTAATGTAAACACAAAGTGGCGGCTCACCAATCACAAACTCGATAAAAAACATGTCCATTCCCGGGTTGAATGGGCGATTGAAGACAATGCCCATGATGAACTCTTGTCCGCGACGGATGATCAGCTTGCTGAGATTGTACGCTTTAGTATGATGGGCAACCTTGTTCATGTTCTCATACATGTTGATATTTGACACAACGAGATTTGCTAAAAATAAAAACACCTGTTCATGCTTCATGCTTTTAAAAAAGCAAATACTCAATGAATTCATTTAACAGACAAATACCATAACTGTAGGTTAAAATAACTTACTACTACTACTACTACTACTACTACTACTACTAATAATAATAATAATAATAATAATAATAATAATAATACACATTTTCCTTGTGTCAAATGCTTTTGTGTAAAATGTACAAAGTGTCAGATATTCCTAACTGCCTAATTACATATGCCTAATTACATCAAACTTTATACCGTACCACCAGGTGGCATGGGGGCCCGAGGTCCTGCTTCACTGAACAGTTCAACCTCAGGCAGGGTGGAGTTCTCTTGGTTGTTGCAGGAAATCTGATAGTTCAACCGGCCTTGGGTTCTCTCATGTGTGTTGAACGCCGGCATTGTGTCAGGACACAGGTGGTCTTCAGTATTTCCTGTGCTCAGATTTATAAGTTGTTATAATAATAATAATAATAATAATAATAATAATAATGATGATGATGATGATGATGATGATAATGTGGATGCGAAAATCTGTACCTGAACAACTTACTTAGATTATTGATTAGCTAAATTAGCTCATAAACACCATTAAAATACAAATAAAAACATTATTGTAATTGGGAGCCACTATATTGGATTTTACATTGTTGAACAAAGCTTGTTAATGAAAACAGAAACTCTACACCACACTAAAACAGAAGAACAATACCACAATCATGCAATCAATTTGTGAGTTTAAATAATTGTACTTTTTTTTTTATTTTAGTTAACCCAGACATCAGGTGCAAAGTTGCATTGGGTGCAAAGGAAAAGTGTACTTTACATAATATTTGTGAATATGAAGTTTTTCTTTTACCATTTAACTTCACTAGATGTTTAATAAGTAACATCTATACTTTCTACTGTGCATCACATTATGTTTCTATAAACATATTTATTTGTAGAAGGATATTAAATTATGGATTTAGGACTTAAAGCTATCTACTTCTTCATGTTTACAGGGTCATGGGCCTGGAGCCTATGCCAGTAGACCTGGCACAGAAGGCAAGGTATACCATGGTCAGATTGCCAATTAATGACAGGACACACACACACACACACACAAAATTCACAATTTGAAATGCCAATTTGCCTTATGTGCATGTTTTTGGACTGTGGGAAGAAACCGAAGCACCTGGATGGAACCCAACACACAGGGAGAACATGCAAACTTCACACACAGACCTGAGACTGGAATCGAACCAGAGCCCCAAGTATCTTTTAATCTGATGAACTTCTATTAATCTGATTAACAATTAACAGCAATATAATATTAATAAAACGCCATGGACTCACCTTTTGTGTTGAAATGTAGGATGCTCTGTTAAGGAGGCTGTGTGCAGCTGTACCCAAACAGTCCATGTGTCCGGTTATATAGGGTACAAACACACTCCTCCCCTCATGCAAATGCCATGTTTTTAGGGGGAAAAAAAGAAATGCAGAGTCAGACTTCTGAGAAATGTTTATTTAATGTGATTGCATGGACATTATTGTAGCCTAATGATTTTTCAGTCAGATTCAAAACCTTAAGCAGATCTAATATTCCAATTATAAATTAAA